>NC_037683.1:35922638-36145984 GCF_003255815.1 Theropithecus gelada | reverse complement strand
TCAAAAAAAAAAAAAAAAAAAAAAAAAGGCCGGGCGCAGTGGTTCATGCCTGTAATCTCAGTACTTTGGGAGGCTAAGGTAGGTGGATCACGAGGTCAGGAGTTCGAGACCGGCCTGACCAACATGGTGAAACCCCGTCTCTACTAAAAATACAAAAATCAGCAGGGTGTGGTGGCGGGCGCCTGTTATCCCAGCTACTCGGGAGGCTGAGGCAGGAGAATCACTTGAATCCGGGAAGCAGAGGTTGCAGTGAGCTGAGATCGCACCACTGCACTCCAGCCTGTGCGACAGAGCAAGACTCCATCTCAAAAAAAAAAAAAAAAAAAAAGAAAGAAAGAAAAAAGAAAAAGAAAGGCCAAACAAGCCAGATTCATGCCATGAACATAAGGGAAGTGGCAGCTGAGCCACTGACTCCACACAAAAGTCCGGCTGAAGGGAGAGAGAAACTCCAGACCCAAGTCAGGATGGCAGGCTGCTGCCCCGGATCTCTCTGCCAGTCCTGTCCCTTGCCGCCCCTTGACCTCAACAAGTGATATGTCCTCCAAAGGGGTCATCTCCAGCCCAGTGACAAAACGTCCAAAGATATTTTTTATCTTTTCCTGGCAAAATCCTTATAAGCTCCAGAGAGCTTCACATCCTTAAAAAAAAAGATATTTCAGAAGCCCCCAAATCAGGAGCCATACCAGGCCAGTTGCAGCCCTAGTCCTCACTGGAGAAGGCAAGATAAGGAACTCCAGGCCATGGAAGAGAACCATGAATGTTGTAGGCTATCCAACTCAGATCATCACAGTTCTCACGCAGAGTGCATTTCACACGGACTGCGGTATGTATGTACCCCCAGAAACGGCTTGTCAGCCCTAGGAACAGCTTGAAAGCCACCCCTACCTGTTCTAGCCAAATTCAGCAGGTCTAGAAAATGACCTTTGCGGTCCCACACAGCACTCACTGGGCTTCTGGAGTTAAAAGGTACTGGTGTGGCCGTAACTTCGGACAGGGCAAGACACCTGCAGAGCTAAGATCTTGACTCAGAAGTTGCTGAGTTCCATGTACAGTAGAGAGAGAGGCTACCTGGCTTCCAGCCACACCACAGAATCCACAGCCCTGCCCACACCACTTGGGTCATGCCAGCTATAAAAAGATGGAGAACTTCCCCAGGTGCCCCACAAGTCCAGGTTCTGTTTCCAGACCAGCACAAGCAATGGCAAGGCTAAGGGATTGGCTATGGGGGATGTAGCAGTGGACAAGGGCCTCGCTAAATGTGGAAACAGGAAACAGAGGGGAGCTGGGGAACTTCTCAGAGGGGATGTAAGGATGGCCTACCCCAGAAAGGCAAGAGGCTTCAGCTCCAGCATATGTACTTCCCAACTATGAGCCAAGGAGGACGTCCCAACCACTGCAAGGAGGTACCTGCTCAAGAGCGGACTGTGTGCACAGTGCAACTTGGAGTTGAAGGAGAGTCTGTAGTCAAGATTTCAGGATGTGGGAGAGGAGCAGGCCTTGGGACCAAGTGGATGGCTGAGCAGAAATGTTCAGTAGGAAGCAGGCTAATGGACCCATTAGGTATCACTAAGCAATACATTTTAAGTAGCTGAAAAGGAAATATACAGTAAAAATAAGACAGCAAAGGGTCCTCTCCTTCTCCAGCCCAGCCATGATTCTCAGCAGCAACAACCCCATCAGAAAGGCCTTAGCTTGGGTCAGTCTGCTTCTCACCCCACCTGAGAATGCCTGATTCACCAGAGAGGGGGCACAGCGATGGCAGGTGGCTTGGAGTGGGGAGTGAGGATGACTCCAGGGCAAGGGAAGAAGCTTTGGAAGGGGAGCAGTGCTTCTTGCCCCACCATGCCCTGGCAGGAGCAGATGCAGATGGGGGCCTGAGGCTGACACAAGTTGGTAGGGGGCTCTCTTTTAAAAAAAAATAATAATATATATATATTTTTTTTTTTTAAATCCTACTTTTGCAAACTTTATAAAAACATACCGCTGTGTAAACATATTGCTAAGACCCCCAGAGAGGACCTTGAAAATGAAAGGGGCTATGAAAAATAAAATATTTTTAGCTTCCCAGTAAATCTACTTTAGGCCTCTGGGTTCATGGCTGCCCTTCTAGTAAAGTTCTGGGAGGCAATTTTGTGAAAGAAAGAAGACCAAGACTTTCTGAAGAACTTCTGTCATCATTATTATTCATAGGCTCTGTTGACCTGGGTTCACACAAGGGAATCAACTTTATAATACAATTTTTTAAAGCACTTTTACTTGACCCTCACAATACCCTGCCGTGTGAAGGGCAGGTATTTTATTTTCTCCCACCTTCATTCCACAACGATTCACTAACGGCTCACCATGCACCCACTACTGTGCTGAGGCTTGGGATGGAACCATGAACAAGGAGCCCACCTTGCCCTCAAGGGGCTATAGTCTAGCAGACAAGCCCACATCCTGGGGTAGTCCCAGGTGATCCCCCATGCAAGTACTGACCAAGTTTCTGGGCTGAAGCATTTTCTGGTTGTTTTACCAAAGTTCCAATTTCAAGGCAAAGAAACTTAAGGCCCAGAGAGGCCGAACAAATGGCAAAGGCCAAACAGTCAGCCAGGAACAGAAGGGGAAGCAAAGCAACTCGAATTTATTATGTGTCAACTGTGGGCTATGAGCTTCACTATCAGTCATTCACAGACATCATCTAATTTAATGCTCAGTGACCCTCAGGGCAGCTAATCTTCAGGTAAACTCTAGGTCAGAAAGCATCAACACACGCCCAAAGTTCACACTTAATGAGGGACGGAGCATGGATTTCTTCCCAAAATGAATCTTAATACAAAGCCCCACACTTACTTTTATTACAATGTTTTCCAATCTTCAATCATTTACAAACTACTCTCACAAGTTTTACCATATTCACATAAAATGTTTCTTTTGAATTAACTTTAATTATATTTTTCCTGCTGAACATCCTCCTAAGCAATAATTTCCATGAAACTGCAATTTGATGTGGGTTAAAATTAAAAGTTCTCATCCACGTACTGCCTAAAATCATCCCAGATACCACACAAAACTCACCCAGAGAAACACTTATCTGTGTCAGTCTGCATCTCACAGAGACAAAATACAGGCATGTCACTTTCCCTAGGGTTTCTGAGGATTTATCCAATTTTTACATCTGAGTTGCAGTCATCATAGGGATTTAAGATGAATGAATGCTTTTCACACTGCCTTGCAAACATTAATTAATTTAGCCACCACTCAACTTGTGTGCCTGTACTCTGGTTTGGGAAGAAAATAATAAAATGTCTAAAAGGTTCCAGTGATGAGAAAAGTGGGTGAGGCACCCTGTAAGACTTCCTCCGTGGATTTCTTATTAGGATGATTTCAAGGATAATTCAAAGATTTGTCCACGGCTTAATTCCTGAAACAGGAGTTCTTCCCAGTTGAAAGATTATTAAAACAGCACAATAGAGCACTGTAGAAGGAGAACTGCCTGGAGCAGCAGGGGAGTTTAGCCATGAATTATTCCCAAAATATCCCTTCTGTGGGTTGTGTAGACTTGGGACAGTCACTTCCCCCTTCTGGGTCAGATTCTTCTCTAGAATAGAAATTCCATACGGAGAGAAGCCATATTTGTTTTGGACACCTCTGTGTCTCGGCACTTAGAACAGTGATTGGCATATAGGAGATGCTCAATAAATAAAGGTCGAATGATTGAATCAACTCATTTATCTATAAATGAAATCACCGGTCTCTAACGTCTCTTCCAAAAAGTGGAAATAAAACAACGCTATAGCCAAGGAAATCATGAGAGTATCTGTGTAGAGACCCCCATATCTACAGATCATCTGGGGATAGTCCAATGAATTTAGCAGATGCAACTGAAGGAAAGAACAAGATAAACTTTCCAGCTGGAGCACAGAAGCAGGAGCTCAGTGGCCCAGCACTGATTACAGCATAGGCCTGAGCGGTAGAGTCTACAGGAGAGGCTGGTCTCCACTGGACTGATCCAAGCTTCAAGTCTTTGTCCCACAGTTACCAATGACTTGAATGAGGCCAAAGAGAGTTGTTTATCACATCTCTAGATGACAAGAAAGGAGTAGCAGATAAAACACATGGCAAAATCAGAATCTAAAATGGTTTTGGGAGGATGGCATAGGGAATCTAAACATGTAAAACAGAAAAAAGACATTTTCCCCTTTAGTCCAAAAAGCCAACAATACAACAAAGAAATGGAGACCAAGTAACTTGCAATTCTGCATATTTAAAATAATCACAATTTTGTTTGAGTGCACACGGAATATGAGTCAACAAGGTGACGTGAATGCCAGAATGCCTAATGCAATCTCAGACTGCATTAACGGAAATGCAGCACTCAGAACAAGGGAGGCAAAAATCCCTTTCTCCTCTGTGCCAGACTACTTTTGTAATTTCCGGTAAACTTCAAGAAGCACACAGACACACTGAAACACAACCAGAGAGGCAGAAATGGGGAGGAAAAACATTCCGGAAGAGGAAGGGAGGCCATTTCGCCTAAAAAATCATGGACTTTGGGAAAACAGTGAAAGAAAAACATGAGAGCTGTCTTCAAATATTTCAAGGAAAATAAAATTAGACTTGTTCTCTAGAAAGCATAACAGGGTGGTGAATAGTTTCTAACAATTAGAGATGTCAACACTCAGGATGAGCTACTTAGTGAGCGGTAGGTCCCCGCCCTGGGAAGGTGGGTGTGTGGTAAACAAGGTGAATGAGGACAAAGCTCCAAACCAGATCAGTTTCAAGGATCCTCCCAGCCCTGAGAGAGACAGCACAGGAGGGCCAAGTTCATCATGCTGTGATGGGGGGTCAGTGCAGAGAAACACAGGTCTCTAAGTGGGGATCCAAACTGACATACGCCAGTCTCGGCTTCTCTCTGAAATCAGCAGAGTGCTATTCACAATCAGCAAAAAGTTGGCCAGGTGCAGTGGCTCATGCCTGTAATCCCAGCCCTTTGGGAGGCCAAGGCAGGAGGATCACTTGAGTCCAGGAAGTCGAGGTTGCAGTGAGCTGTAAGTGCACCACTGCGCTCTAGCCTGAAAACAGAAAGAGACCCTGTCTCTAAAAAAAATAAAAATTAAAAATAAAAATAAATTTAAACAAATAAATAAGTAAATAAAAACAAAATCAGCAAAAAGTTACTGATTTCCTGTAGGAAAAGGCAGTGTTTCTGTGTATTTCCCCCTATACTGAGGCCTGCTTTGTGCTACAAGACAAGCAAAGAAAGAAGGAATTTAAGAAACAGCTAGGCCGGGCCTGGTGGCTCACGCCTATAATCCCAGCACTTTGGGAGGCTGAGGCAGATGGATCATGAGGTCAGAAGTTCGAGACCAGCCTGGCCAACATAGTTGAAACCCCGTCTCTACTAAAAATACAAAAAATAACTGGGCGCAGTGGCAGGCGCCTGTAATCCCAGCTACTCAGGAGGCTGAGGTAAGAGAATTGCTTGAATTCGAGGGGCGGAGGTTGCAGTGAGCCGAGATCACGCCACTGCACTCCAGCCTGGGTGACAGGTGAGACTCCATCTCAAAAAAAAAAAGTTAAAAAATAAAGAAACAGCTGCAGGGCAGAAAAGGGGACATACTTAGTGAACAGAGAGATATGAAACAAGCACCAACATAATAATACACTCAAAATCCAAGGGACCTGCTCTCCTCAGAGCTGTGCACACAACTGTAGAGTTTTTAGACACAGATTTGGCTTCTCTTCTCCACCTAACTCATGTCTCCAGTTTCTCAAAGAAAGCCAGGTGCAGTGGCTCACGCCCATAATCCCAGCACTTTGGGAGGCCAAGGTGGGCGGATCATGAAGTCAGGAGATTGAGACCACCCTGGCCAACATGGTGAAATTCCGTCTCTACTAAAAACACAAAATGTAGCTGGGCATGGTGGCACACGCCTGTAGTCCTAGCTACTCAGGAGGCTGAGGCAGGAGAATCGCTTGAACCCAGGAGGCGGGGGCTGCAGTGAGGCGAGATCGCGCCACTGCACTCCAGCCTGGCGACAGAGCGAGACTCTGTCTCAAAAAATAAAAGAAAGAAAAAAAAAGAAGAAGAAAAGAAAACTAGTGGTGTTTTAAGGCAGTCTCCTCCCCTAAGATCAGAAAGTCTGCTTGACTACTTAACCCATCAGCCAGTCTATTTCAACTGCCACACAAACTGCAAGGCAGAAGAACAAGGCCAGATGCTTAGAAATGCATCGCTGTCTTATAAGAATACTGGCTCGTGGCCGGGCGCGGTGGCTCACGCCTGTAATCCCAGCACTTTGGGAGGCCGAGGCGGGCGGATCACAAGGTCAGGAGATCGAGACCACGGTGAAACCCCGTCTCTACTAAAAATACAAAAAAAAAAAAAAAAATTAGCCGGGCGCAGTGGCGGGCGCCTGTAGTCCCAGCTACTCAGGAGGCTGAGGCGGGAGAATGGCGTGAACCCGGGAGGCGGAGCTTGCAGTGAGCCGAGATCGCGCCACTGCACTCCAGCCTGGGCGACAGAGCGAGACTCCGTCTCAAAAAAAAAAAAAAAAAAAAGAATACTGGCTTGCATTTATTGGAAATCTACTATGTGCCAGATACTGCATTAGGTTTTATAGTTTACACTTCAAGTTAGCTGCTATTTTATAGTTGAGGAAATTAAGGCTGAGGGGTTAAATGGCTTGGTTGAGATGTCACCACTCCAAAAAAATCATAATTCATATTCACTAAGTGCTTCCTATGTGCCAAATACTGTTTTTAAGCAATTACATGTGTTATCTCATTAACAGGTAAGAAGAGGTGTCTGAAAGGGTGCTAACTAACTTATTCACAAAGTCATGCACCTACAAGGTAATTGTGCTAGCACTCTTTCCTCTGCACCATGCTGTCTCTTGCTACAGAAGTAAAGGAAATATCCCCAGTTCTGCGTCTGGTCAACCAGCAGGGGCTCTCCAGTAAATAAGGAAGGACTGAGGCTTTGATCAGGGGTTGCTACCTCTCTGTCTCCTGCACCAGAAGAAACGCCCATGTGCAAGATCAGGACCTGCAGGTCCAGGAAACAGCATCTCGATGGCCTGGCTGTGCAGCCACGAGTAGTGTAAGTGGAAGCTCTAAGCACAGCCATACCTCTCTCTGCTGTGAAGCAGCACCTCCTCCATGCCACCCCTAAGACAGCTTTGCTTCCCTTTGTCATCAGGTCCCACATTGCCCATTGCCTCTTTTCCTGCCCGAGGAAAGCACAGCTCTGTATGCCTTTAAAAAAATCCCTCAAATCGGAGTCTGGTTTAAACTCTAGCTTTACCATTTCTTCTTTTGCCAAATGGAAAACAAACTGGTAGGCCTTTCAGCAAAGGCCAGCCAATTCCATCCCTCCCTAAGAACCAAACAGAATAAAAAGGACTTCCCTGGAGCAGTGGTAGTCATTGGTCCATGATGGGGAGGAGTAATTTATCACTGACATTGTTTAGAACCACCGGCGCATGATAATAATAAAATGCAAACCAACTTTTATCGGCTTCGTTATTGCTTCTATATTCTCTACAGACCATGCACATGCCATTACTGACTGCACTCAGCCAGCTGCTCCCACCAGCCTCTGTCCCCTTGCCAGGCCACTGCCTAGGAGGCGCTGCTCTGATGCTATGGCAGCCAATGCCTCAGTCAGCAAATGCCCACTCCTCAGATACTTCCTGGATGGCACGCAATAAATTGCCTGGATACTTATCAGATCAGAGGTACAGATTTCACTTTTTAAAGATAACAAGTTCAAATGCACATCAGACTAATTTAAATGACTAGGGGAAAATGAATTGCATGTTCTTTTTAGACATAAGTGCTTAACTTTCACTTATCCATATCAAGTTGCAACTTTAATTGCTCTTATATGTGCAGAAATACCCTGTCTATAAATCTATCCATTCATTGCAACCATATGGCCAACTCCAAAAAAATGCAGCAGGCAGCAATCTGCACCCCTAGCTGTCCCTAAGGCCAAGACTGTAATATTCTTCTCTGGGGACTTTTCTTCCGTCTTCCCAGAGGAGATTAGTACATCACTGTCTGTGGCAACCAGCTCCCCTAGTTTCTTCACCAATGCCTCCTGCAGAGGGGCCCTACAGGCCAGCCACCAAGGAGAAAAACCCCTTGGGGAAGATCTAATGGGAAGAAGCCCCAGACACCTGGGCTACTCTCTTTCCCCGGTGCAGGTCAATTTCCAATTATAAACTGATGCAGAGAAGGTTTTCGCTTACTTGAGCTGGATTTCTTGATCCGCTGTAATGTTCTCAGAACTTTGCCCATGTCCTTCATGCTGGTGTCTTTCTGGCTGTATAAAAGAAGCTTGCGAGCATCTGAGAACAGGCGAGACACACTGTAAAGGGTGCAAGAAAAGGAGAAAGGCTCTTGTTAGGCCAACTGCCTCTGCTGCTTTACAAAGTGACTGCCAAGTGCACACGACTCAGCCTGGCTCCTAGGTCCTCCACAGTCTGGCCGTGGCCCACTCCCATGGCTCCCCACACCCAGCTCCATTCATCACCATGTTCCCTCCCTCACCCGTCATCAGGGCCCCAAATGCCCTTCTCCATTGGTCAACACACCCAAATCTTACCACCCTTCAAGGCCTGGCTCACCATGCGTGTGCACACACATGCATGTACACACATGCCCCCAGGGCTGACTTATCCATGAGGCACAGTAGGCTCAGTGGCCTGGGCCTGGGATACTCTTAAGGGCATATTAAAATGTTTTAATTTATTTTAAAAGCAGAATTAAAAGTTAATACACTAAAAATGTATAAATAATCATGAATCTGGTCTGGATTGTATTCATCTTTATACCAATGCAGTCATGAAATATAATTTTTAATATTGTTGTATGGAAGGGGCCCGTGGAGGCTACAAAGCCAGTCTAGGGTCCATGAACATGACAGTGTGGCCCTGCGTGCCACAGCTGCAGCTTCCTCAGGATTGTCCTGAGCCACATCCCACAGTCCTTAGTCCATCCTAACTCACATCACGGTCCTGTGCATTTGAAGAAACCTCAATGTCTCATTTGGGAGACATTTATTATGCCCATACTTATGTCCAGGCACTGAAGCCAGGAGCCAGGAATACAAAGGGAAGGGGCAGCATCCTGCTTTGCTCAGGGAGCTCACACTCAGGGGAGAAAGACCTGCAGACATTGTAGTCTGATGGGGCAGTGACAGAGGTGAGAGAGGTGATCTGATGCAGAGAAGACAGAACTCCCCTAGCCTTGGCTGTCAGCTCCTCATGGGCAAGGACCCTTCCAGCGTGCGTCTCTGTGCCAGCCCCTACCCCCTAGCTCCTAGAGTCAGCCCATTCAGATGCGCGTCTGCTGAATGATATCATTAACAACATATAGTATATTCCAAAATAGCTAGCAGACAGGACTTGAAATGTTCACAACATACAGAAATGATAAATACTCGAGGTGATGGATACCCCAAATACCCCAAATTCTCCCTTCCCTCATTCTGCAGACTCTATCACACAAGCATTTACAAAAGCAACTTCACTTAAATCCAGCCATTCAGAATTCTCCAGAGGATAAGAAGGGAAGGAAAAGGATTAACTGACAAGTTTGGAAAGAAAACCTGATCTGATACTTACATGGATTTGTTAAAGTTTCCAACAACTCCGGGAGCCTCCCCAGGAGTCGGGTAACGGAAACAGGGGTTGTTGGCATTACAGATAATCCCCTGAACCCAAGGAAGTGTTCCTGCAGAGGGCATGGCTTTATTTGGAAAATGGCCTGTTGAAATCGAGGAGTAGAAAAACACAGGGAGAAACATTAATTCTCTGAAGCGATTCTGAGGCTCCATTTATACAATGCTTCATGCCAAGTCTGTCCGTCCCATTCCCCACATCCCAGAGACCTGTCTCTTCTGAATAAATCTGACTCTCAGGTGGAAACTTGGCCTTAGATGTCATTCTTAATCTAGTGGACATCATCTGTAGAATGGAGTTCATGACACCAGCGTTGGAGAAGTGATGAGAGAGGTCCTAAGCAGAAAGTCCCTGGCATCCTTAGTTCCTCTTGATGGCCAGCCTCAGCGTTCAGACATAGAGGGGACTTGGGGATGCCCTAAGCCTATTTTTTCATACTCTAAGGAGGTAACTATGGTAAGATAAAGTGGGCCAGGCACAGTGGCTCACGCCTGTAATCCCAGCACTTTGGGAGGCCAAGATGGGTGGATCATCTGAGGTCAGGAGTTCAAGACCACCCTGGCCAACATAGTGAAACTCTATCTCTAATAAGCATATAAAAATTAGATGGGCTTGGTACAAAAATTAGATAGGCTTGGTACAAAAATTAGATGGGCTTGGTGGCAGGCACCTGTAATCCCAGCTACTTGGGAGGCTGAGGTAGGAGGATCACTAGAACTCAGGAGGCGGAGGTTGCAGTGAGCCAAGATAGCGCCACTTCACTCCAGCCTGGGTGACAAGAACAAAACTCCATCTCAAAAAATAAATAAATAAATAAGATAAAGTGACTGACAAAGAACACTCGTGGAGTCAGCTGGCACAACTGGGAGTAGAACCCCCATCTCCATGGTCCCAATCCAAGCCTCTTCCTCACACCTGCAGTTAGACTGGAATTTAGCTCATATCACACCCCTCTGGTACTCTCCTCAGTTTGCCAAAGATTTGTCAGTTTCACCTCCTCTGCCAGCTATAAAGCTCCTCAAGGGCACCAGAAAAACACGCGGGCTTGGGGTCTGACGTCGTCTGTGAAGCTTCGGTGTTTCATTGTTACTATTGTTGTTTTGTCCCTATATTAAAACAATGAGGCCCCATGCACTAGGCCATCCTCTTGCTCCTTCTGTCTTTCTTACAATGAGCTTCTTACCAAAAGGATGATGGGACATATTTGGGCTCAGTCCTAGGATTCAATTTGGCATAGTTGGGTTTGTGGCCGTAATACACGGATGCTGCTTATAAGGATCAAGATTAATAGGCCCTGGACCAGGGGTTCTTAACCCAAGGACCTGTTCAGGTGTGGACAGAAAGGCCAGAGCTCCAGCTTCTATCATATTCTCAGGATTATCTGCGACCCCAAAAGAGTTCACAGTTATCAAGAACCACAGCTCTAGGTGGTGAAGAACAAGTAGCTTCACAAACCAACTGGAATTCACATCCAGTCCCTGCAGCTTGCTAAGCAGCGACTTTGGCCAAGTCACTGGCCCCATACCCTCAGTTTTCTCATCTGTAAAGTGGTGATAAAAGTACAATTAACTTCACAAAGCTGTGGTGAGCATCACATGAGATTTTGCAGGCAAAGCATTTTTGCAGAGTGCCTGGTGCAGGACAAAGGCTCAACAAATGGGCCTATGAGGATTTTTCAGGCACTGTGGAAGTGAATCTACCACAGCACTTACTCTGCTATTGCCCAACAGAACACTCCTTCCATCTCACAGCTACCACCTCCCTCCAAAGTGGGAACCTTGTTTTATTCATCTTTTTATTTTCATACAAATGCGCTGAGTCTCCCCAGAAGTTAACCCAAAGTCAGCACTTGCCGCACTTTGCATTTCAGTATAGGGTCTTTCTCTTCTATCCATATTCCAACCAGAAAAGCAACATCCAAAGCAAGGATGTGACAAGATCTGATCACTGTGGCCACCCACTGCAGGGACTCTGGCCTATTGAACATTTACACAGTTAATCTCCCTATCTTCCTGTTAATAGCTCAAGGAAAACCAAACAAGGCCCCTTTACCTAAGTCAGCTGCTCTTCATTCAGGGAGATTTATGTAACCCAACCAAATACTCAAAGGACCAAAAGATTCTCCCCTTTCAACGCCAGGAGATACTGGCACTGTAGACAGAGTGGCACAGGTGAAAAGCAGCACAAGGTAGTGATGGTGAAGGTATTTCAGGTTATCCCTTACCAGGGGCGGCAAAGGCCCTTCCTTGTACATTCTACCCCATCCTATTTGCAAACAAAAGTAGGATCAGGACTAAGCAGTGGGTACACAGGAAGACAAATAATATAATGGACTCTCAGGACCCAGGGAAGGTTTTAAGACCTTGATAACTCTGGTTTGAACTGGGGAAGATTTACAGAGAAGAATTTCACACCAGTCCTTTGTTCCTAGGGACAAGACACCTCTTCAAGTTTCGCCTTAACTTTTAACTCTGCTCTTCCAACTAGGTCCCTGGAGGGTGATGAGAACAGAAGGTAAGGTTGCAAGAAGTGCATGGATGTGGCCGGGCATGGTGGCTCATGCCTGTAATCCCAGCACTTTGGGAGGCCGAAGCGGGCAAATCACCTGAGGCCAGGAGTTCAAGACCAGTGTGGTCAATGTGGTGAAACCCTGTCTCTACTAAAAATACAAAAATTAGCCAGACGTGGTGGCACATGTCTGTAGTCTCAGCTATTTGGGAGGCTGAGGCAGGAGGCTCGCTTGAACCTGTGAGGCAGAGGTTGTAGTGAGCGGAGATCATACCACTGCACTCCAGTCTAAGCGACAGAGCGAGACTCCGTCTCAAAACAAACAAACAAAAGAAGTGCACAGATGTAAGGAAAAGTCTCATTTACCATCTATATATACAAGAATTTCAGAACTTTTCTGAAAATTTATGATCTGGTGTCAGACAAATCTAGGTTAAAACTCAACAACTTGCCCAAGATCACAACCTCGGTGAACGGCAGAGGCAGAATACAAACAAACTCCAACTTGTCTGATGCCAAAGACATTTGCTATTTCCACTACACCATCCTGCCTGCTTGTAATCATTCCAGAAAGAATAGTCCAGTAGATGAAAAAACTGAGTTTGCCCTTGAAACTTATACTTCAGTGGCGCTTGGCATAATGCTTAAATAAAATCTAATATGTATTTGCTCATCAATCAAAAAAATCTCTTTGGGGTTCCAAAAGAGAAAACAATTATCTCACAGGCATATAAATTGTGTATAAATTTCAGTTTATGCTTTTTTTTTTTTTTTTTTTGAGACACAGTCGCACTCTGTTGCCCAGGCTGGAGTACAATGGCATGATCTCAGCTTACTGCAACCTCAGCCTCGCGGGTTCAAACAATTCTCCTGCCTCAGCTCCCCTAGTAGCTGGCATTACAGGTGTGCACCACCACGCCTGGCTAATTTTTGTATTTTTAGTAGAGATGAGGTTTCACCACGTTGGCCAGGCTGGTTTCAAACTCCTGACCTCAAGTGATCCACCCACCTTGACCTCCCAAAGTGCTGGGATTACAGGCCTGAACCACTGTGCCTGGCCCACTCTTTTCTTCTATGGTGAAATCAGGAAATCATGTCTGAGAAAATGTTTCTTGAGCTGGGGGGGTGGTGTGTGTGTGTGTATTTCATATGACTATGTGTGATGTGCACCAGATAATTAGCAAGTAAATACTGTTGCTGTGTATTGTGAGAAAGATGGGACCAGGCCAAGAAACACAATTAAAAGGTGGCCCTGGCCCCATTGCTTTCCTGGAAGACGAGTATCTCGTAAGCTTGTGCGTCTCCCTAGGGGTATGGACTGATCTGCTTAGCAGTAGGAAAAATCACTGGGGCAGTGAAACTGAAGTCCCAGCTACATTTCTCACATAAATATTGATCCTTTAGATTTAGCCATTTCTGCAGTGTCAATCCACCCACTGAGCCCAGACCTAAGAGAAAGACTGTGATTGTAGGACGATACACTGACAATAATAATATAAGGTAGGTATTACTATTCCCTTTTAAAAAGAAGCTGAAATCACTTGTCCAAGGTCATATGCTTAGTGAATGCTGACACCAGAATTCATACCCAGGTAACCTGACATCTGGAGCTTGCGTTCTTAGCCACTACTGTATTTTCTATGCTCACTGTAAAGGCTGTTATCAAAATACATGATTGACAGTCAGATGATCTGCGTTCTATTCAAGGTTGTTATGAGAATAAAATAATATTAGTAAAACTGAGAAGTTCTACACAAATGTTGCTTAAAATGATGTGTTCCATGATTTGCAACGTGTGATTAAGACATCATGCATATGGAAAAGACTAGGTGTTAAGGCATTATCTTAAATGTGCTTTTGAATCACCACTTTCTAAAATTATCAGTAAAGTTATTTTATTTTCATGATTTAAAAATGTGTAAAAGAGATGTTGGCTATTGTTATAATTACAATTATCACCATTCACTAGGACTGAAAATAGTCTCCTGAGTTCATGCCTTATCAAAAAATGAGAAGCCTAGGTTTTTCTGATCCAAACCATGCGTGATGTTTCTCAAAGACGGCATCTTTGGAAAAGTCCAATTTAGCCCACGTTCATTGCCTGGATTTTCCCTGCCATTGGTGAGTCTCAGGTAACATCCACAGTTACTTACATTCATGTTGTTCATAGGGTGGGTAGCTCAGCCGAACAGAGATCAGGATCAGGAAGATAAATAGAGGCCAGGCCACTTCCAGCAGCAGCTGACACTGAATGGAAAATAAGACAGAACACTGTAAATTTCAAAATAACATGGATGTCCAATGCTACTGGGATTTAGGAAATCCACAGAAAACTTCATCTACTAATTAATCAATTTCTCCAGTCTCTCCCACCACTCTCTAAGCTTTAACAGAACTGTTTGGAGTTCCGACCTTTTAATACACCATTCCATATACCTCTGTGTCTTCCCTTAGGTAAGGGAAGATGTTTCCTATCCTGCTTTATCTGGTTCACTTCTACTCATTCTTCAGGATGCATCCTGGCATAATTTCCTTTACTAAAATCTCAGCCTGAGCTAGAAGCCCTTCTCCCGTGCTACTCCAGTAACCCAGGCACACTCCTCCTGTAGCATTTTCCTGGAGCTCTTGAAATCATCTGTTTTTATTGCTGGCTTCCTCAGCACACTGAGCACTCTGAAAGCAGGCACCCATCCGAGTCTCTCTGCATCCCCAGCCTTAGCACAGTGTCAGGTACGTGGTGACTATGTTGAAAGGAGAGGACCAGGGCAACCTGCTGTGCTAAATACACACAACCCTTGCTCCTCTAATTGCACAGAAAGCTGCTCCCTATGAGGCAGAGAAGAGGGCTCTCAATGACAATGAAAATTCACACATAGTTCCATATTGACCTGTGTGCGCAGGACTGTAAAGAGAGAGGGCAAAGTCCTTCCCCATCTGTCCAGGTCTGGTCACCATCTTCTCCAATGAGTTAAAAGATCATTGAACTTATAAGCAAGCATGATACACTGGTTAAAGCAATGAGGTTTCTCCAAAGGAAAACCCTGCCTCAGTGAGTTACTAGGGGATAAATCAGCAGAAAGACAAGATGGAAATCACTAGACGTAATGTAACTGAGCCAGTAGTGTTCAGACAACTAGTTACATTGCCTGAAGTCATCACCTCTCCCATTCCTAATTCATTTCCGTATTTCAACATTGTAATCAACATAAATACCAAAGAGCCCAAAAGAGTCACGGGGTCTTGTGTTTAAGAGTAATTATACCTTATAACTGTGGCTTCAGAGTCACAGAGCCAAAAGAGCACTGGTATGAAATCCCTTTTTGTCTTTTGTTTTTTTAAAAAAAAGCAATAGATTGGGCCGGGTGCACTGGTTCATGCCTGTAATCCCAGCACTTTGGGAGGCTGAGGTGGATGGATCACCTAAGGTCAGGAATTCGAGACCAGACTGGTGAACATGGTGAAACCCTGTCTCTACTAAAAATACAAAAAAAGTAGCTGGGCATAGTGTTGGGTGCATGTAATCCCAGCTACTTGGGAGGTTGAGGCAGAACTGCTTGAACCCAGGAGGCAGAGGTTGCAGTGAGCTGAGATTGTGCCACTGCACTCCAGCCGGGGCGACAGAGCAAAACTGCGTCTCAAAAAAAAAAAGCAAAGATTTTTTTTTTGAGACAGGGTCTTGCTCCACCGTCCAGGCTAGGCTATGATCTAGAGATCATAGCTTACTGTAACGTCAAACTCTTGGGCTCAAGTGATCCTCTCCCCCAGGGCTCCCAAACTGCTGGGATTACAGGCATAAGCCACTGCATTCAGCCGATGCAGAAATTTTTCTTGATCTTCGAGTCCTTATATTTTTACGGAAAATTTGAAAATAAAAAATACAGAAAAGTTTAAAAAGGTAAATATAAATCACCTTAATCCTACCTCTAAGAGATAATCCCTAGTAAACTGAACTAAAAATGGTTCTCTGTTAATATCTTTTGTCTTTTTTCACGCTTACATAAATAATATTTTTTCTCTACAATATTGAGACTATGCAGCACATATACTTCTATATTCTGCTTTTTCATTTAACATCATACTGGGAGAGCATTTCCCATGACATAAAATATGCTCTTAAAACATGTCTTGTAATGTCTACTTGATATTCCACTCTGTGAATAGATCATAATTTAAATTTTCTGCTCAATTGCTGGTGCTTGAGATTGTTTTGGGTGTTTTTTTTTATTATTTATTTATTTGTTGTTTTATTTCTGATTAAAAAAAAAAAAAAAAACAGTTTTTTATTTCCAAAGACCTCTGATATGGTTCTACATTAAACTCTTTTAAAAAATCTTTTCGGGGATGGACGCAGTGGCTCATGCCGGTAATCACTTTGTGAGGCCAAAGCAGGTGGATCACCTGAGGTCAGGAGTTGGAGACCAGCCTGGCCATCATGGTGAAACCCTGTGTCTACTAAAAATACAAAACTTAGATGGGCATGGGGGTATACGCCTGTAATCCCAGCTACTTGGGAGGCCAAGGCAGGAGAATCTCTTGAACCCAGGAGGCCAAGGCAGAAGAATCGCTCAAACCCAGGAGGCCAAGGTAGGAGAATAGCTCGAACCAGAAGGCCTAGGTTGCAGTGAGCCAAGATCATGCCACTGAGTGATCAGAGTGAGACTGGGCAGAAGGAAATATAGCAAGATAAACAGTGGATGTACTAGGATGATAAGAATATGGGTGTGGCTGGCACAGTGGCTCGTGCCTATAATCCCAGAACTTTGGGAGGCCAAGGCAGGCGAATCACCTGAGGTCAGGAGTTTGAGACCAACCTGGCCAACATGATTAAACCCCATCTCTACTAAAAATACAAAATTAGCTGGGCATGGTGGTGCATATTTGTACTTCCAGCTACTTGGGAGGCCGAGGTAGGAGAATTGCTTAAACCTGGGAAGCGGAGGTTGCTGTGAGCCAAGATCGTGCCACTCCAGCCTGGGCGACACAGCAAGACTCTGTCTCTAAATTTAAAAAAAAAAAATGGGTAATGTTTTTAATACTTTCCTGTCTTTTCTAAATTTTCCACAATGAGCATGTATAAATTATCTCGTGGTACAAAAAAACACTGTTACCATAAAGCTATCAAGAATAGTTGGCACAGACAGCACAACAGAACGAAAAATAAAGGCAAATGGATCCCTGTCTGGAAGAAAGCATGCTGACAGTGGAGTACTCAAGACCAAAGATGGGGCTGGTCTTGCTAAGATTTCTGTAAATAATCCCAAAGAGACAACGTACTCCAAGCTTGGGAATGACATTCAGCCTTTTCTTTCTTGTCTTTTTTAATAGCAAACACCTTTTTATTCTATAGCTTATTTTTTAAGTTCAGATACACATCACATTCCATATCTTAAAGATATACAAGTTTTATTTGTCAATTATACCTCAATAAAGCTGGGGGTGGGGGTGGGGGTGGGGAAGAAAGCAATTTTCTTTCTGCCAAAGAACAAAACCACGACTCTATGAAAATAAACTTTTCTCAGGCCGGGCGCGGTGGCTCACACCTGTAATCCCAGCACTTTGGGAGGCAGAGGCGGGTGGATCACGAGGTCAGGAGTTCGAGACCAGACTGGCCAACATCGTGAAACCCCGGCTCTATTAAAAATATAAAAATTAGCTGGGCATGGTGGCGTGTGCCTGTAATCCCAGCTACTCAGGAGGCTGAGGCAGGAGAACTGCTTGAACCAGGACCCGGGAGGCAAAGGTTGCGGTGAGCCGAGATCACACCATTGCACTCCAGCCTGGGCAACAAGAGTGAAACTCTGTTTCAAAAAAAAAAAAAAAAAAAAAAAAGGAAAGAAACTTTTCTCCCAGCTGAGACAGGACTCCCTCATCTCAGTTTCCCCAGGTACTTTGTGTCTGTATCAGCTCTTGGTGCACCAGAGACCCTATTTATATATGAGCTTCTCCCTTAGGGTCACTTTCTTCTTACTAAGCCTACCACATGATAACGGCTTTGAAAATGTTTGGTGAGTAAGTAAATGAGCTGAAGTTTAGAAAATAATGAACATGGAAATATAAATCAGTTGAACCCTTTGGGAAAGCAATGTAACAACATGGATTCAAGAGCCATGTTTATCCCATTTGCCCAATTACTATTCCTGGAAATTTATCCTAGGAAACTGAACTTAAGATATCAAAAAACTATATGCATAAAGTTATTCACTCATTGAAACATTGTAATTGCAAAATATTGGAAACAATTGCACAGCAATGGGGAAATGTTTAAAGTATGGTACATCTACTCAACAATATATCATGCCATCATCACAACCATGTTTATGAAACACAGAAATCACTAGCCATATAATATTAAGTGAAAAAAGCAGAACATAAAATTATATGCCGTTCCAAGCTTGTAGCTAAATAAAATCACTTACAAATATTAACAAAGACAGGAATACAACTATTTTTTTAAATGGTATGACTGTAAATAAATTTAGAAAATACTAATGAGGCCGGGTGTGGTGGCTCACACCTGTAATCCCAGCACTTTGGGAGGCCGAGGCGGGTTGATTATGAGGTCAGGAGTTCAAGACCAGCCTGGCCAACAGGGTGAAACCCCATCTCTACTAAAAATACAAAAAATAGCTGAGCTTCATGGCGGGAGCCTGTAATCCCAGCCACTCAGGAGGCTGAGGCAGCAGAATTGTTTGAACCCAGGAGGCAGAGGTTGGAGTGAGCCCAGATCGCTCCATTGCACTCCAACCTGGGAGACAATGCAAGACTTTGTCTCAAAAAAAAAAAAGGAAGGAAGGTAGGAGGGAGGGAGGGAGGGAGGGAGGGAGGGAGGGAAGGAAGGAAGGAAGGAAGGAAGGAAGGAAGGAAGGAAGGAAGGAAGGAAGGACGGACGATAGGAAGGAAGGAAGGAAGGAACTAATGAAATTAGGGGAAAAAAACGAAACTAAACAAAGAGTATGAGTAAAATAAATAGTCATCAACCTTGAAGCTCTGAAACTACCATTTGTACTTTTAGGATAAATAGTAGCTACCGTTTATTTAGGACCCAATATATACAAGGCACATTTTATATTAATTACTTAATTTAATCCCCAGGACAACCGTGTGAGATAGGAGACATTATTGTCTTCATTTTATATGTAGCAAGGCTAAAGCTGGAGGAAGGGTAAATCACAGAGATAGTCAGTAGCGGGGTTGAGATAAGCGGCCAATTCTACCCAAGTCAGGAGGCCACATGACATTCTATTTGACACCATGGGAGACTCAGGTAGGAAACGGCCCCAGTAGGTGGCATGGTCTAGAAATATCAACAGGATCCACAGAGGTAAGATGAATTCACAGCTTGTAGATTTATAATACTTACAGCCAATACTGGGCACCTACTGTGTACTCAGGACGTTTTGTGTATCTCATCTCCAGTATTTAATTCATAATAACTCTGTGGGGTAAGTTGTATCATTACCATTTTAGAAGTGAAGAAACTGAGGTTTGAACAAGATATGAGTCATAAGAAACTGCACCAAAGTTTGAACCCAGATCTACTGACCCTTTAGTGTGTGCTTTTGTACTCACCGTGCTGCCATCACAAAGCTACGTTTGGGACACATACCTATGCCACTTAAAAGAAACCTAGCATTTGCCAGCCCTGCTGAGCAGTGATCTGACCCAATGAATCAAGGCTTATGTTCCTGGACATCTCTACAGCCCCATATCTAGGATCCTGTAGGGCAGCAGATGCTCAAAATATGTTGGTTGACTGAAAAAAATGAATGGATCTTCCCCATGGCAACTGACAGCAAAACACAAACAAAAAATCTTACAAGCCATTTGTAGCAGCTGAATGGCGAGTGTAAGCAGATCAGGAAAAGAGGTTAAAAAAAATTGATGATGATAATAATAATGGCTAACACTTAAAAAGGTCTTACTATGCACCAGGGTTGTGAGTGCTTTATATACATTAACTCATTTAATCATCAAACAAACCAATTAGTATTCTTGTACACATTTTACAGAAGAGGAAGCTGAGATTTAAAGAGTACTGCCCAATGGTCCAAGATTGGCAAATGGCAGAACCAAGATTCAAAGCCACTCTGACTGAAGGGCTCCTTTCTCTTCGCCATTATGGACCCCAACCTCCTTATGCACTTTGCCTTCACTTACCAGGGCATACAGACGCCTGCTCTCTCAAAGCCCTTGCTGAGCTGAGACACTAGCATGTATGAGTGAATTAAAGAGACTGTCTCCAAAGTTCACGCCACCTGAGCCAAAGAACTCACAAGAGACAAAATTCAATCTTTGCCCTTTTACCTTGGACTTCTAAAATTCTTCCTATCATTGAACCTAGAACTCACCTTCCAAACTCAGGGGAATGTTCCATGTATTTCTTTTCATAATAGCCTCCCCCTCTAGAAACCAAACTTGACTTCTGCCAGGATATGCCATTATGGCTACACTCATTAATAAAATCAGATTTCTCCTCCATCTCTAAGCTTAGCACTTTTCCTAAACATAAACCCTCATAAATAGCTTGGAAATGAAGTTGATCCTTTACCATTATAAATTCCTATAGAAAACTCTTCTAAACCTTGCTTTGGTACCTACCCACCCAACCCCACACCTCCCCATGGGGTGGGAAGATGGGGAAAAACATTGTTTTCAAAAGGCATTTCTCACCAAAGTCAAAGCTGCTCTAAGAGTACTAAAGCACCACTTTGCACTTCCCATCTTGTTATTTCAACATGGGGATAATATGAGTAGGCACCGCTGGAGCAGATTTTCTTGACAGCGACCCTACTGACATTTGGGGCCAGATAGTTGTTGTGAGAGACTCTCCTATGAATCCTAGGAAGCTTAGCAGCATCCCTGACCTCAACCTCTAAATATCAGCACACACATTCCCAGGATTGTGACAACCAAAAATATCTCCACATGTTACATCCCTGGTGGAAGGGTGAGGGTGGGGTGGGGTAGGGGGATAACTGCCCCCACTTGAGAACCACTGCTTTAGAGTTATTATCAGAATTAAATGTATTTCACATAGAAGGCTTACCACAGAGTCTAGTACTTATCATCATGTTATTCAATATGCATCAAATCACTCTTGAATCATCATTCATAATTATGCCAACATCTCACACACTACAGATGTTCACTGTCCACTTGATTATTCATGCCTGACTTTTGCTGCTGGCTGCAGAAGTTCATAGACCACAATCCAGTCACTCTGAACCCATTTCACTACCTAGCCTGAGGACACAGTTACGGTGCTCTTAAATTCTTGAGATTTATCCACGTTAATTCAAGGTTAGGGCAGCGCAAGGACCATGGACAAAGAACAGAGAAAACTAGCAGAATAAAATTGGGCCTTGGGCAAGAGGCTTCTGAATCATGGTAGCCAAAATAATGCACTCCATGCTGAAAAATGAAGTCGCCATTTCTTAGTATTGAGAGATTCTTGACAATACAATGGGGCATGAAAAAGGAAATAAGAAGAATAAACATCAGAAAGGAAGAGATGAAAATATCCTTTCTGTTTATAGCATGGTCATAAATCTAAGAGAACTCACAAAGTTAACTAAAAAGCTGCAAATGATTTGCAAGTATGGGCAAATTAATCAGAACCAAGGTAAATTCTCCTAAATAATAGCATTGCTATAAGCCTGTGAAAACAAGTTAAATTAATATAATGTGGGGAAAAGAGAATACTATTCACAGTGACAACAGAAACATAAACAAAAAAACCTAGGTATTAACTTAGCCAAACATGTGCTTCTTATATAAAAGAAAACCACAGAACTTTAGTAGGATAAATAAAGGAAGACGAGAATTAAGGAGAGCTAAGCTCTGCTTCTTGATGAGATCATTTAATATCCAAATTTCCCAAGCTAATTTATAGATTTAGCAC
The DNA here is from genome assembly GCF_003255815.1 of Theropithecus gelada. NCBI lineage: Eukaryota > Metazoa > Chordata > Mammalia > Primates > Cercopithecidae > Theropithecus > Theropithecus gelada. Next base: position 36,123,904 of record NC_037683.1, on the reverse strand, counting down.
AATTGCACTTAAAATAGCGATAGGGTACTTTTTTGAGCTTGATAAGGTAATAACACTCAATGGGGAAAAAATAGATGAAAATACCAAAAGATATTCTGAAAGGCAAAAAGGTAAGTGGGGGACAATGAGCTCCTCCATATATCAGAATGTTCATCAAATTGAGGGCACATTCTGGGCTCTATCAGCACCAAAACTAAAACTACATATCAAATGACCAAATGAGTAACTCCCAAAATTGCTCCCTACATTTTTTTTTTTTTTTTTTTTGAGACAGGTTTTCACTCTGTTGCCCAGGCTGGAGTACAGTGGTATGATCATAGCTCACTGCAGCCTTGACCACCCAGACTCAAGCAATTCTCCCACCTCATCCTTCCAAGTAGCTGGGACTCCAGACAAGTACGGCCATGCCTGACTGCTTTCCTTATTTTTATAGAGATGGGGTCTTGCTATGCTGCCCAGGCTGGTCTTGAACTCCTAGTCTCAAGCAATCCCCCCACCTCAGCCTCTCAAAGTGCTGGGAATACAGGCATGAGCCACCATATCCAGGTTTTAATAAATGTCCCAGAAATAACTAGAAAAGGAATCACTATTTAATCAATAGTGATTATTTATTAAATAATCACTGGGATGACATGATATGAATATGAAGACAAATTAATTTTAGACCCATCCCAAATAGCATACATGCCAATGAGACCTGGGAACACTAAAGTGAAATCTGAAGGATCACATCAGAAAAATGCTAGAGAGGGGAAACGATTTTTAAAACCAGGCCTGCCTTCCCTGAACCACAAAGTCTCACACATTGACGGTGGCTACTTAAATTGGCTGGATCCTCTGGAAAGACATCTGATCATATACTTCACGGGCCATTTCCCTTCAACCTAGTAATCCTGTTCCTCAGATTTTGGCCTACACCAATGATACAAAAATAATAAAAGATTAAATGTATAGAATCTTTACAGTAATTTATTTGTAGCGGCACACATAGAACAATCTAAATGTTGGCAACAGGGTTTGAACTTCTAAAAACTGTGTTGATGGATTACTGCAAAGCTATCAGGAATGTCAAAGGCATCATCCTACAGCAGATTTGGAGCCAAAAGATCCCAGCCCTCCTCTTAGCAACCTTTTTTTTTTCTTTTTTTTTTTTTTTTTGAGACAGAGTCTCACTCTGTCACCCAGGCTGGAGTGCAGTGGCGCAATCTTGGCTCACTGCAACTTCCACCTCCCGGGTTCAAGCGAATTCTCCTGCCTCATCCTCCCGAATAGCTGGGATTACAGGCAAGTGCTACCACGCCTGGCTAATTTTTGTATTTTTAGTAGAGATGGGGTTTCACCACGTTGACCAGGCTGGTCTCAAATTCCTGGCCTCAAGTGATCCGCCCACCTCGGTCTCCCAAAGTGCTGGGATTATACGTGTGAGCCACCGTGCCCGGCCATTAACTTATTAACAATACTCTCTTCATCTGTGAAACAGAAATTGCAATGCACACACCTCAGAACTGTTGTGAGAATCAAGAAAATAATGGATATCAAAGTATTACTTTCAAAACTATAAAACACAGCCTACACATCAGAAATCATTATTCTAAATAAGAAGATGATTTAGAAATATGTGAACATGCACACTAAATAATGTTAAATGAAAGAAGAAAACAGAGCATAAAATGGTCCATGTATATGTAATGATTACAATTGCTTTCTTGGGCCATTGTCATTCAAGTTCCCTCTATCCCAAGAGTCACAAGACAATGTGGCCTGACTATCTCAGGGGATCCTCTTGCATATAAAATAAAAGTAAATTCTCACGGGGCACAGTGGCTCACGCCTGTAATCCCAGCACTTTGGGAGGCCGAGGTGGGCGGATCACAAGGTCAGGAGTTTCAGACTAGCCTGGCCAATATGGTGAAACCCCATCTCTACTAAAAATACAAAAATTATCTGGGCATGGTGGTGGGCATCTGTAATCACAGCTACTAGGAGGCTGAGGCAGGAGGATCGCTTGAACCCGGAAGGCAAAGGTTGCAGTGAGCCGAGATTGCTCCACTGCACTCCAGCCTGGGTGACAGAGCTAGACTCCGTCTCGAAAATAAATAAATACATATATAAATACATAAATAAATAAATACTAAATTAAAGTCTCCTTCCCCAGTTTCAAGGCCCTGAATGATCTGGTCATGTCTATTACCAACTCATCCCCAGTCAGTCTTATTCACTCCACCAGTGCCACTGGCTTTCTTCTGTTCCCTGACCTAGGGGACAGGCACCCCCAGTCTCTCTGCCTGGAATGGATTTCCCTATCTCTAGGCCTCTGATCTTTGCCTGGCTCACCATTGCTCGAACTTCAGAGCTCTCAGCTTTAATGTCACGATCTGTCATTCTAAATGAAATCCCTAACCACATCTGCTAGTATCTAACACCAGTACCACAGTTTGTCGGTTTTTTTCCTTCATAATCCTCATCACAGTTTACAGTTATATCTTTATTTGCATGATGATACGTTTCACATCTGCTGGCCTCACTGAACTGTAAGCTCTATGAAAACAGTACTCATGCCTGACTGCTTCACCACTAGATACCCAGCTAACCATCCCACAAGTAATAGGTGCTTAATAGATATTTATCCAAATGAAACAATAAATTTCTATTTGTTTTAACTTTCTTCATTCCGTAGAAGAGAAAACTAAAGCTCTGGAGAAAGGAGTTTTCCTAGGCCACTGAGACAGATGGTGGCCAAGCTGGGATTGGAATCATGACCACTGCTGCCGGTCCAGGAGTAAGGACAGGGAAGAAATGTGTCAGGTGAAACCAGAAATGGGGAAAGGATGCAGAGCGTTTCCATCTACTCTGCAAAATTCTCTAAAAGCTCATAAATGAGGAGTTTTAATTTTTGGATAGTTCATTCTTTTTCATTAAAGAATGCCCAAATAGTGGTACTCTGGCTGGGGGTAGTGCCTCATGCCTGTAATCCCAGCACATTGGGAGGCCGAGGTGGGTGGATCACTTGAGGTCAGGAGTTCAAGACCAGCCTGGCCAACATTTTAAAATCCCGTCTCTACTAAAAACACAAAAATTAGCCAGGTGTGGTGCTGTGCGTCTGTAATCCCAGCTACCCGGCAGGCTGAAGCATGAGAATTGCTTGAACCCGGGAGGCTGAAGCATGAGAATTGCATGAACCCAGGAGGCAGAGGTTGCAGCAAGCTGAGATCGTGCCACTGCACTCCAGCATAGGTGATAGGGTGAGACTCAGTTTAAAAAAAAAAAAAAATCACAATTAACTATTTTCCCGCCACATGACTAGTCAGATCTATTTGAGAAAATTAATAATAAAGGCAAAAGAAAAGAGGCATTATGGCCACTCTCACTTTGTCCAGTTTGTTCCATGGGGACCTTGGCCTCTGGATCAGCCTAAAACCAGATGAGGATCCTGAAAGCTCTGAAGTTTTCTTCCCCTTCCTGTCCCCAGCCCTGTTTGTACTGAATACCTACCACCCACACAAGTTAACTGTTACTTTGGAACCAAACTGAGCTTTGCACCCAACTTTCACAACTCAATTCAATTTATTCTTTGCCTAACAGAAACAGCGGAAAACTAACCCTGGCTGATGGTCCCCCGTGAGTCTGCATAATGGGGGCACAGGAGGGGGGGGACCCAGTAGTTACCAGCAAACCAGGACACAGAATGAAAAGGCAAGCACTGCCTTTCAACAGGGTTGCTCTGGGGTATACTGTTCGGCTCCAGGCCAAACATAGTGTTTCTATGTTCCTGGCAGCAGCAGACAGGCTTTATGTATTCTTACTATTCTTCCTAGTGCAAGGGAGCCTCCTCAAGGCCTGCAAACCAATGGGCCTTAAGACATTTCCCACTCATTCAGTAAATACTTACTAAGCATGTCCCAAGGGCCAGGCTCTGTGCTGGGCTCTGAGGCCAAGCGTATACACTCCAGGATCTCAGGAGACAGGAACTGCGCAATGAACTTCCATACACTGCAGGCAACAGCTATCATGGACTGCTAACTTCTTCCCCTACCTAATGGGCAGGGCTGGTTCTCACTATGTGAGCTAACAAGGTGGCCCCACAACCCTTAAGAGGTTCTAATGTCTAAACAATATAATCTAGAAATCTAAACCAGGTGGATTGGGAAGCAGCCATCAGTCAAAACTTGAGATTCCGAGACACAGGAGCTTTAGCATACAGAGAGAGCAAAGCAAAAAAGGATCTGCAACTGGAGGGCCACGAGGAAACTGGTTCTGGTGCTACTTTCTTGACTGACCAACGCTGGACACCTGTGCCCCCCTGAACCCCAGTTCTGTCAATTGTACAAGGTGCAAGCCAGATCTTTCCAACTCTAACAATCTAAGCATCAGCAACCTGAAATAAATCACTTTTCTTTCTGATTCAGCAAAATACACTTCCTTTAGAAATCAGGAAGGGAGGTAAGGAAAACAGGCTAGCAGGCAGTGGTGTAACAACTTAAGCCCCTTTGTGTCAGGGTGTTGCATCCCACTTCCTTCTTTAACAACAACTCTGCCGTAAGGCTACAAACTGCCTTTGGCTAAACCTGCCTATCTCTCTAATCCTAACACTTCTAAACCCATCTGCAATACCCAGCAAGAAGCAACAAGACCAGTGGAGTCTGGCCCAATTTGAATGACCCAACCCCACATCCTGTTGCAGGATTCCTTCCCTGGCTAAGCACGGAAAACCTCTTCTCTGCCCTTTCTGCTACCTTCAAGTTGCTATGCAGTTGCAAAAAAATAAAAAATAAAAATAGTTTGGAGGAGGGAAGAAAAGTCACTGTGATGGGACAGACTGAGGCTTGGCCCTAGTCCTAGGGATCTCAGCTTCTGGTTGCAGCTCAGTGGCTGGCTGGGTGACCTTGGCGAAATCCCTTTCCTGCTTTGTACCTTAGCTTTCTCATCTGTAAAATAAGAGGTTCAGACTAGACTACCCCAGAGCCATAGCCCTCCTTTCATTGCCAAGATGATATGATTCTTCCCACTACTCATTAACAGACACATAACGTGGATAAACCATGGCAGAGACAATTTCCCAGCAAATGGGCCCCTTCCACCAGGATAAGAAGGGGCAGGAGCCCTGGACCACACCATAGTGAAAGAATAAGAGTAATGACGGACATAGAGGACTAGAACACCAAGACTTGGGAATAACCATGGAAGGCAGGGAGAAAGGCAAGGAAGGAATCAGAAACTTCAATATTCTCAGATGGGGGATAGGCAAAATAATGATACCACTGCAAAGCAATCTGGCACAGTGAGTTAGAGTGCTCGCTCCAGAGTCAGATGATCTGGATTTGAACCCTAGCTGTGCTCCTTGTTAGTAGTGTGGACCTCAGACAAGTTACTTAACCTGAGTAGCACGTTTCCCAGCTACAACATGTGGAAATAACAGTACATCACAGGGCCTTAAAAGGAATAAATCTAGTTAATAATGCCTAATCAGATAGTGCCTCGCACATGGAAGCTCATTCTAAGTGTTTGCTTTTATTATATTAATATAATATTATCTTATTATACTTTACAATTACAGAAAACAGATAGGATCCATAGATTCTAGTCCGTGTTCTCTCACTAGAGACCTGCGAATTCAGGTTCCCCATTTGTAACAGGAGAGGCGGAACACAATCAGTTTTTCTCAAATGAAGACCTGTACACACATTGCTGAGGGATTATATTTAAGTTCTCTAGGAGGATTTTAAACACTTTATTTTCATTTCAGTCGTCACCTAAACCAAGTCTAATAAACACATATGGATTTTTTAAATGCTTACTTTAAAGCCAAGTTCTGGCACAAGATTTCAAAGCCCAAGTCTACATCTGTGTTTATGATTGTGTTGGCACCAGTATAATTGTAGCAAACTCATGAGAATGGAACAGGTGCGGACTCAACTTATAAAAGATGAGACTGGACCCAATGAAAGCCAAATACCATCAAATTAAGGTTGTACAAGTAGAAACATGGGTGGAGAATTCAATCATTAGTACATGATAATATAGACTAGCCAAACTCCAAACGTTCAGCACGACGGCATTTACCGCCATGCAACTTATAATTTGGTTTCGGCTGAACAACAACTGCCTCACCATATTTAAGGTATTAATTTGAATGGTATTGATTGGATAATTTTGTTTGCACTTAATTTGTAAATATGTGTGGGTCATGTAGTTGTATAATAATAGCCTATAAGTTTATATCTACTTTTACATATGTACATATTTAAGTAACACTGTAATAAAAAAGAAATTTAGTGAACAAAAGGGTGCTTTGACACTTTTGTTCTTTTACAGACAGTGCAAGCATTATTCTAGTTTGAGGAAAACTGAATGAAATTCTCTCCAAAGTCCCGTGTAGCCCTTTGAATCTCAGAAATATGATCATTTTTGTTACAGACATGTGAAGCTGCATTAAGATAGCCAAGTGGGGATACGGGCTTAGAATCCAATAAAAATAAATAAATAAAGGCGGACCAGGAACAAGAGACGTAGAAACTAACTACAGAGAAATGCATCCTAGAGATGGGATCTCTAAGGAAGGGTGTTCAGAGATAGAGAGACAAAGAGCTGACGTCTGAGCTTCAGGGAGTTCACTCTGCCCTACAGCCCTCACATCCGTCTGTGGAACAGTTCCATTCACCTGCGCATTAAACATCATCTCCAGATTACTCAAAGCATTATTGGCTCATCTGGGAAGTGAATGGCTTAGAACCCTCCGCAGAAATAAAACAAGTCTCAGTTATTATATTCCTCCAGGCCTGACACAAATCTGTAAGGAAAGAATCCAGATTGACACCAAGATACCCAGTATTGATGTCTAAGAGTGGGGCCATTAACTCGCTTTACTCACAGCTTTCAGAAATACAGGGGCCCATTAGGGGCTTTTGGAGAGCCAAGTGGCTCCCAGGGCTGCGGCAAAAGGAAAAAGTGGGGTGGTCAGGCAATTTGGTGCCAGGTCTTAGGGATCAGAACTCATGCCTGGGCACCAGCACAAACCAAAGCTACTATTTCTACCTGGCTGTAAATCTGCCCTCTATGATAAGCCACACGCCATATCCGGACCACACAGTCCTCTGTCCATAAGAGCCAGATTCCATCAATCCCTGTGTGAAACCCAAACAGCTTCCTTCCCTCCCTCCCTCCTCCAATTCGCAACTCAAAACCACAAAGAAGAATGAGAGAACCCCCCGAAAAAACCCAAGCTTACTGTTTGTCTTCTTCTGAAAGTGAGGTTCTTCCACAGCAGCAACCTCAGCTGAGGCCAACAAGCCATGTTCCCTCAGCCAGCACCCACAGCGTGTGGCTCGGGAGCCCTGGAAGGCAGCGGCCAGAGCTCACAGCAGGGACGCCGTGGCTGGTCATTAACTGAAAGATAAAGCAGGAGGGGAAACAGCCGTCAGTTATTGCTGCAAAGCCATACACCAGTGAGGACTGCTAATCCAGCCCTCTCAGCTGAGACCTCCAACACACAGCTCTGCGTCATGACTGCTTCTCAATGGGTCATGAGTCCCCAGCTCCCAGCCTCTGGGTTCACCCACAAAGAGGGATTCGGGAGGTGTTCCGACAGCAGGCTAGGAGCTAGTTGTTACGGTCCTAATCATTTTAGTTCCATGGATGTTATCATTTGGGAATGAAGAATGCGTTTCTGAAAATAGACCTCTCTCAGGTGGCCAGAACACTGAGGATGGAAATGGCATGGTGGAATCCCAGAGATCTAACTCCTCTCTAAGAAAATGCCTCCCCTTACTTAGAAAGTCAGCAGCATTTGTAAATTTTGCCTCAAGCCTGGAGTGACTTATACTATTCCCTGAACTTCCTTACAGACTAAAGTTTCAGTGGGTTACACAACTGAGTCCTTCAAATGATAAAAAGCACCATTGACCGGGCGTGGTGGCTCAAGACTGTAATCCCAGCACTTTGGGAGGCCGAGGCAGGAGGATCATGAAGTCAAGAGATCGAGACCATCCTAGCCAACACAATGAAACTCCGTCTCTACTAAAAACACAAAAATTAGCTGGGTGTGGTGGCAGGCGCCTGTAGTCCTAGCTACTCGGGAGGCTGAGGCAGGAGAATCGCTTGAACCCGGTAGGTGGAGGTGCAGTAAGCCAAGATCGTACCACTGCACTCCAGTCTGGCGACACAGCAAGACTCCATCTCCAAAAAATAGATAAATAAATAAATAAAGCACAGTTTCATAATCTGGAAAGCCACAACATGCCTTAGATGAGTGTGAGTAAACACCAAGAAAATGCCACCGACACCTGGCTCTCAGGTAATAAGGACAACCCTAGAGCTGTGTCTCTGGAAAGAAAACAGTATCCCACGGAGAAACAAGTCTGCTACGGCAGGCTCAGGGCATCAACTGTGAAACCAACAAACAAGCTCCCACAGGCAGCACATATGCACACTTCTGGCCTCGTTCCACCTGCACCTGAACACACCACCCCCCTACTCCGTTGGGTGTCACAGGTGCCTCCTTGGAAGACTGTTTGCCATGCTAGGGCAAGAAGGTCTTCTCATGAACAAGGGATACTACTTTCTGTGTGTCCCAGCCACCCATGCAGCAGTTGCCCTTATTTAATGCTGGAATAGTCCCAAGTAGTTACACTAAAGTTAAAGCTGGGGAGGGGGCAAACGATGAAAAATGGAAGAAGGGAGGACACACAGGTGAAAATTCGGCCCCGCTGGCACTTGGTAGCCATGAACTCTCCTAGCTCTGCTTATAAAATGGTTCAGTGAATCACTGTGGCCTCTAGAGGAGTCGGGGCAAGGGCAGGGTGGGACACTGGGCATGAGGAACAAGGAGCAGAAGGAACTAACAATGCAGTAATGAGGTATGGATATAAAATCAAGCACTGGACTAGAAATCTGTGAGTCCAAATGAGATCTCCATGCCAAGGTCAGTCTCTAGTAGAACAATACCCTTTTATCTCCCACCCAACAAGGACTTGAATTAAAACTTCTAGAAAAGTCAAGAGATTGGAGGAAATTGCAGTGTCTCAGAAGAAAAGACAGCCTACCACTATGTATTCTAATTCATTCACTGACAGTCCAATAAATCAAGAAATTCTCTGAAATAGTCAAGCCTTAGGACCTATTTCTTTTCTTTACCATTTGCTCAGCAAAATTCTAGAAGGACACACACCTCCAAAGTTTCTTACTCCAAAAAGAGGACGAATTAAAGCAGCACTGCATCAGTTTGTTCAAAGATGACAACTGGAAGCACAGCACTGGCAGCCAGAACAGCATTGTGAGACACATGCTTGTCATCCCAAATTGTCTTCTAAATGGCTCAGGACGGAACTTGCATTCCAGAAACACTGAAATAACTAGCTAGATTTTTCTCATACGGAAGCTGCTCTCCAGGAATCACTTCGTTGACTTAGAAGCTACATGAACCTTTTCAGATCCCCAAGGTAACATTGAGGAGGGTACAATTAAAAAAGGAAAACTACCAGAAAGAGGCCAGGCATGAATTAGCCCCGGCTTCCCAACTATGTGCCCCTGGCCAAGGCTTTATGCTCTCTAAGCATCAGTTTCCTCATTGTAAAATGATAACAATACTTACCTTGTATGGTGTTCTGTGGATTCAACGTGATAATATAAGTAAGTTCCCAACACAGTACATGGCTTAATGTAAGTGCCAAAGCAATGTGAGTTCCCTTCTCCCCATTTATCTTTCTTCATTCCAACAATATCCTCTAGCTGCGAAATGGTTATATCCTGTCTAAACAGGACTTTCCATTATTTCTAGCAAATCCATTGTGGGTTTCTGGAAAGGTAGGAGGGGCAGGAAGGATGAAATCTAAATAGCTTAATGTTGCAGTACCCAGAGCCAAACCCAAATACAGAATATCACCTCCCCTAAACCCTGAGTGGAGAAGCTCAAAGAAAGAGCAGACACACCTCTACACAATGTTCATGAGAAGGAGGGAAGGATGAGTTTTCTTGGACAGCATTTTCTTGGAAGTAAAGTGTCTGGGTTTCCAAAAAAAAAAAAAAAAAAACCGGTTCTGACTCCAAGCACTCTCCAGGAAGCACACGGAGAAGGTTGGTAAGAAGGAGCATAGAGCCACAGTAGAAAGTTCTACTGTGGCTTTGCTGGGCGCAAATAGGCACGCTTCCTGCTCCAATTCCTCCCGCCCACCTTGGCACTGACCTGGCCTCCTGCACAATTTGCTCCCTCATCTCAGAACACAATGATCAATACTGGGAGCAATTCTGTCCTAAGAGGAGGGATTGGCAAGGCCCGGCCCCTTTTGCTCAGGTAACTGAAGCCAAAGGGACATTTCCACATCAGTTTTCCAAGTTAGTGAACAAACAAACCAAAACCTCCAGTTACTGGCTGGAAAGGATCCCACTTCACAGACATCCCAGTCAATAGGCCACTCTGATCCTGCTCCTAGATGACCACAACCGCCACCTCACTGGTGTCCCATCCATTTGCCACAGAGCACCCAAAGTTACTCAGCTAGACCAAATATCTGAATATGCCACTCCGCCACTTAAAACCTTTTGCCAGCTCCTCAGCACCTGAACATAGAGTCCAGTGCTCACCAAGGTCTACCTGGCCTCCCTTCTGGGACTCCAGCCTACTCTCTCACCACTCCCTACCTGCTAAGCAATGCCCTGGGTGTGTGTACAGGCTCAGAATATGCTGCACACTTTCCTACCACTGGGACTTCACTGGTGGCTTCTCTTGTCTTAAGACACCTTTTCAAGCACTACTGGCCTGGTTAACTCCTAGGTCTTAAACTTAGGTCTCCACTTCTTTTTTTTTTTTTTTTTTTTTTTTTTTTTTTGAGACGGAGTCTCGCTCTGTCGCCCAGGCTGGAGTGCAGTGGCGCAATCTCGGCTCACTGCAAGCTCCGCCTCCCGGGTTCACGCCATTCTCCCGCCTCAGCCTCCCGAGTAGCTGGGACTACAGGCGCCCACAACCGCGCCCGGCTAATTTTTTGTATTTTTAGTAGAGACGGGGTTTCACCGTGGTCTCGATCTCCTGACCTTGTGATCCGCCCGCCTCGGCCTCCCAAAGTGCTGGGATTACAGGCGTGAGCCACCGCGCCCGGCGAGGTCTCCACTTCTTCAACATCCTTTCCTGATCTCCTCCCCCGCAACTGACATGTGGGTTCAGAGCCCTTCCTACGTGCTCCCTAGGAAGGCTCGGCTGTGAAAGAGGATTTCTACCTTTTGAGTCAGAGCAGGGACCATTCCTGCTTCCTTCATCCCTGTTTTCCTTAGTATGAAAAAGGGTCCTGGCTTGTCGTAAACTCTCGGGGATGTCTGCTTAATTAATTAAGAGATGGACAGGAGAAATAGGGTGCCAGAATTCAAGGGTGGTGGCACTCCTGGGCCTGTGGTAACTCATTTCTCAAGCTTGATTAAATGATTTCGGCAAATTATCCCCAGAGAGGGAGCTCTGTGTTCAGCAGCTTCTACCATATGCTTGAAAGTCACAAAGGACTGCTGAGCTGCCCAGGTGACTCCTGGGGCATCCTGAAAAATGTAACAGAATCTAAGTCTGCTTCCCATAACCGCCAGGTTTAGCTAAGGACTGGGCAGCCCCCAAGGCCAGCAGGGCTATGCAGTCGACTTTCCGCCCGTCCTCACCCTCAAGCCCAAGTCACACTCTCTCTGGGTCTCATCAGTCACCCAAGTGATCCCCCCTTGCCAAAATGTGACCATCTCCACACCTCAGCCTTGTTTCATACAGTTTGGGCATGGCAGAAGTGACTGCTGGAAACCTTTGGCCAATTTTTTAAAGAAATTTTAACTGCAAATGCCACTCATATTTTGAAGTTCTTAATATCTACAGAATACAACAGACTGCTAAATTAAAACCTTCCCAAATAAGCAAAAACGCTCATCATTAGTTGCAGAAAAATGCAAATTAAAACCATAATAAGGTATCATTGCATGCCCACTAAATTAAAAATTAAAAGTGCTAGCGTGTGTATGGAGACACTGGGACTCAAGACACTGTGGAACTGTAAAATGGAAGAGCCACTTTGGAAAATAGTTTGACAGTTTTTGCTAAAGTTATGTATAGTATTATGATATGACCCTGTCATCCCATCCTAGGTATTTGTTAATATTCATAGAAGCCTTATACAGAATAGCCAAAAACTGGAAATAATTAGTCGTCTAAAAGACCATCAACTGGTGAATAAATAAAACTGGGGCCAGGCGCGGTGGCTCATGCCTGTAAACCTAGCACTTTGGGAGCTGGAAGCAGGCGGATCACCTAAGGTCAAGAGTTTGAGACGAGCCTGGTCAACATGGTGAAACCCTGTCTCTACTAAAAATATAAAAATTAGCTGGGCATGGTGGTAGGCGCCTGTAATCCCAGCTACTGGGGAGGCAGGAGAATTGCTTGAACCTGGGAGGCGGAGGTTGCAGTGAGCCAAGATCGCGCCACTGCACTCCAGCCTGGGTGACAGAGTGAGACTCCTTCTCATAAATAAATAAATAAACAAATAAATAAAACTGGGATACTTACTCAGCAAGAAAAAGGAACAAACTACTGATACATGTGACAACCCGAATGAATCCCAAAAGCCTAATGCTAAGAAAAATAAGCCAGACACAAAAAACTACATACTGCATGATTCCATTTATATGACATTCTGCAAAAGGTGAAAAGAAGGGGACAGAAATCAGTAAGTGGTGACCAGTGGTCATGGGTGGAGGGGACAACAGACTGAAAAGGAGCATGGCAGTGACAGATACACATGTGTATCCATATTTCAAAACTCATCATACTTTTGTAAAGGGGAAGTCTTACTTTGTGTAAATTACACGTCAATAAATCTGAACCAAATAAACTGCCTTCCATTATCATAATTAACATACCTCACAAGTCATAACTTGGAAGACCTAAGAACTGGATAGTATAAAGCCTGATTATTGTGTGATCTCCTTGGAACAGGAATAGTAGATAAATATTCATTACCACTTATGAATTCCACAAACAACTGCAGCCTTAACTCTGCAGGGCTCCCATGAGCCACAACAAATATTTATCGAGTGCCTATCACATGCCAGGTGTGTTCCAGACCTCAGAGATTCAGTGGTGAACAACAGCAGCAAAGTTCCTTCATTCATGGGGCTCCTATTCTACCAGGGATGGGGAAACAGACAAATAATAGTGGGTTGTTCAAGCAGTGGGTGGTGGTGGTAGGATTGATGAAGAAAAATAAAGCAGAGTAAGGGGACAGAGAGTAATGGGGCGGAAGTCATTCCTTTCTGATGAAGCATCTTTAGGACAATGAACTGAGACAGTGGACCATATGCTACCCACAAAGGGGTGGTTTAAATGACAGCTGGGATTATAAATGATTTTTACTTTTCCCTAAACCAAAACCTGGAACACCAGACAGCAGACAGATTCAGTGATGCTGGCAAAAGAAATACACACACACACACACACACACACGTTCACAGGAAGCTGGCTGGGAAGGGAAAATGATGACCCTAGTTACCATCCGTCACCTGTTCTCCCACTTCTTCCTCACCAAAACATTGTGCCCTTTTGAACTTGACATGAACGTTTCCAGGAGAGATGAGAGATGAGAATTATAAAGAAGAAGAAAGGGGCCAGGCGCAGTGGCTCACACCTGTAATCCCAGCACTTTGGGAGGCCGAGGCAGGCAGATCACGAGGTCAGGAGATCAAGACTATCCTGGCTAACACGGTGAAACCACATCTCTACTAAAAATACAAAAAAAAAAAAAAAAAGTAGCGGGGCACGGTGGCGGGCGCCTGTAGTCCCAGCTACTCGGGACGGTGAGGCAGGAGAATGGCGTGAACCCGGGACGTGGAGCTTGCAGTGAGTCGAGATCCCACCAACGCACTACAGCCTGGACGATAGAGCGAGACTCCGTCTCAAAAAAAAAAAAAAAAAAAAAAGCAGCAGCAGCAGCAAGGGGGAGAGAGGATGACACCAAAAAGACAAGCTAGGAGGAATTTTCCCCATTTGGCATAGCCAAAAGAAAAACAGGAACTCCTTCCCGTTACCGCCCTCTACCCTTCTGCAGCACTAAATCTGTCTAGGGAAATACAGTGAGGAAAGAAAGCACATGTGTCTGTACAGCTACCAGAAGCTGTTTGCTTGTGCAGTAACAAAAGGGCTGGCCGGTCTTCTTCCTTCCTGCAAGAACACTGCCAACACGTGAGCTTTTGTGCTGGGCTCCCATCTAAGGGTGACAGTCAGCCCTCATGCCTGAGCCAGGGCAGGTTCCAGAAGAGGGAAGTCTCCAAGCAGGGATCATACAAGTGTCACATCTCACTGGGACAGAGAAATTGGCCCCTCCAGGTGGAAGACGAGAGGCTTCCACAAAGTCATGCTCCATTTGACTGTTGTATTAGTAGATAAAATCTCTGAAGACTCACTCCCACTACACCCCTGCTGCAACCTTATAGAGAGAGCAGCTGAGGCCTCCCCCAAAGCAAGTGACTTGCCTAGCATTAGAGCTGGTTTCTCAAGAAGTAACTTTTTCAACAACTCTTATATGCCCCTTCCCACTAAGCTATGATTAGCTTATTTATTTTTGAGACAGGGTCTTGCACTGTCTCCTATGATTTTGTTTGTTGTTCTGAATGCATTTCTCAGAGTTCTATCCAAATAGTTCACATACCCAAAATGTACAGTTGGCAACTAATTTTCATCTTTCAAAAACAATGATTATATGATGGCTATTTCATTAAACTTTAAACAAATAAGAGACTGTGTGTGTGTGTGTGTGTGTCTGTGTGTGTGTATGTGTGTGTATTCCACTTTGTTCAAACTTCCAAAAAGTTACCAGAAGTCAGATGGAAGTTGAAATTTCCAACAACAGCTATCAATATGTCTCTTTTTTATTATTTTATTTTATTTTATTTTTGAGATGGACTCTCACTCTGTTGCCCAGGCTGGAGTGCAGTGGTGTGATCTCTGCTCACTGCAACCTCTGCCTCCCGGGTTCAAGTGATTCTCCTGCCTCAGCCTCCAGAATAGCTGGGATCACAGGCCGCCACCATGCCCGGCTAACTTTTTTGTACTTTTAATAGAGACAGGGTTTCAACATGTTGGCCAGGCTGGTTTCGAACTCCTGACCTCAAGTGATCTACCCACCTCAGCCTCCCAAAGCGCTGGGATTGCAAGCGTGAGCCACCACGCCCAGCCTCAGTATTTCTCTTGATGAGATTGCTTCTAGATGTCTTTTTCGTAATTGAGGTATAATAGAGAAATAAAAATGTTATATATTTACAGTGTTCTAGATGCCTTATATCAAAAACAGCTTGCCAGTAAACTACAAAGCAGGAGGTGGATTTCAGTATACCAGATATGAACTGAAAATACATTGGTGCCAAAGCTCTGATTGCCTATTCATGAGATGTTGATGCAAAAGCAAGAATCACAGATGTGACTCATGTGCCTCATCTCCAGAGAGATGCACAGGGTCCTACAATATTAGGACATGAAACTTCTAAGCCCAACAGAACATGCTTGCTTTGGAAAAGGTCGGTTTTCTAATTGCCTCTCTGATCATGTGTCTTTGGATCGGTAGCCACGTTCAGGGACAAGCCTAACAAGGTTACAGAAGGCCAGGAAACCTGGAAACAACCCATGATTGAAGACAGAACGTGGCTGCTGCAGGGGCGGGAGGGGATTTTGAGTCATCCTGCAATTTCTCCCAGTCTGACCCATCAGCTTAATTGAACGTGAAGCTAATCTGACTGCCTCAGTTTAACTTCTGGTCTCCAGATGCTACTGGGCCCTCTATCCCTAAGCGTATCCTTCCTGGGATAGCCTTAAATTACACCTCCTCACACTCCCGAAACATTCCACAGATCACAATTCCAGGGAAACTGCCTTGAGTTAGGAGGCCTTGCAGAAGGGTCATGGGCTGGTACTCTCCCCTGAAACTATGTTCCTACTTTTAACGGCAGTATTTTAATAGTCAAATTTGAGAAGCCAAGAGGGGTAAGAAATTCTCCAAGGTAAAAGTCAAGGATGAAGTGAAGTTATCCAATCATTCCAGAGGAATTCTATCATTCTAAAAGAGGTTCTGCTATCACACTGCCCATTTAAAAATATATAGATCCAATGAATTGTATTAATTCCAATAATCTGTAACTTGGGTGCAATTTTTAAAGTACCAAATGCATCATACTTACTTGTTAGTTACAACAAGATAATAGGTAACTGTACCTCCTTCTTTCACTTGAATATATATCCAATTTCCTAGACAAAATTGTTGCTAATAGCTAATTTTCAAAATAAAGGCTATGAAATCCATGAATATTGTACAAATCTATAACTAACTTGTGAGAAGCATAATTCTTCATGTTGTCTGTCAACAATATAATTTTACAGGAGATCCTGACCGGGTGTGGTGGCTCATGCCTGTAATCCTAGCACCTTGGGAGGCTGAGGCAGGAGGATCACTTACGCCCAGGAGTTTGAGGCTGCAGTGAGTTATGATCACGCCACCATACTGCAACCTGGGCGACAGTGCAAGACCCTGTCTCAAAAATAAACAAACCAATAAATAAGGAGATCCTAAAGGTTTAACTCCATCTATATCATGTCACTGATACTTGGACAACCAAAGATCCTATTTATCACCCTCAACATTCCCATTGCCACCAGCTAAATGGTCCCAGGGCTTCTAAACCTCACAAGAGCCAGGATTTCTGAAAGCAGATCTGTCCTGTACCCAAGTCCTTGTTTCATCACTGTAGAACTACGAAGAAACTCTAACAAAATGTTAGAGACAGGCTCTCTTCCCCTGCTGATTTCCACTAAGCAAACATGGAGCAACCTTCAAAGGAAGACTTCAGCAAACAATACCACTATTTGCCTTTTCCCTGGTCGGGGGTATGTAGCACCCAGAAGAAAAGAACCTTTCCTCCAGAAAAGAAATCAACCTTTCAACATTCTATGTCATAGAAAAAAATCAATTTTTTTCAGCCACAATCATAACACCAGAATAAAAGAGATCTGAAGGGAAGGGATTAGTGAATTCATAAACACCCTGAGCTACAGAAACACAAGCAGGCAAGCCTCTATCCGCAATCCTTTATTTGCAGAAAAACTTGGTTGGATAATGTTCCCTGCTGTTATAGGACGGTTTTCCAAGAGAATTTTGGGAGAAATGGTTTAGTGACTGTATCACCAAAGATCATTTTGTTTGGATTACATCTCTGAAGAATCAGCGTCTTCAGATGTTCAACCTTCTCTCAGCCTGAAGGATTTATATTCATGAAAGTGCTCAAAGCATTTGGGTGGGACAGGCAAACCCAAATCTTAGTCACTGTCTTTATTTCTTTTCCTTTGGGTCTATTCTACTATGCAGAAAACTCCCCAAATCCTTACTCCTTTGTTGTCTTGAGTTAATTGTTTCAGCAGGAAGAAAGGAGGTTTTAGAGTCAGAGAAAGCTGGGTTTGAATCCTGACTCTGCTACTTACCAGCTCTGGCACCCTAGGGACTCTGAGCCCCTGTATCTTCTCCAAAAAATAGAGCTGATAATGTATGTAAAACATTTATCCAGTTCCTGAAACAAAGTAAGTGTACAGTAGCTATTATCATCATTAATGCTGCAGTATTCATCAAAGGTGGGGCAGAGAGTGGATGGTTTATTAAAGGAATCTCTTTTCTGTCGTCTTTGTCCACAGAAAGACACTATGTCTCTTAAGGGCCTTTCCAGAGCAAACTGGAGCACTCTCTAGTACCCAGTGCATTGGTAGAGGTGAAAGCATTACAGGGTATCCTGTTGCCACTTCTGACCATTGTTTTACTATAAAACCCCCTCTTGGGGGTCCTTGCCACTCACTTATCCTATTTTCTCTACATTCTCACGGAGGTTGCTCTTACTTTTCATAGCACACTGCCACCTTCCTACACGTTTTTAGCACCTGACTCAGTTTTCCTGTCCATCCCATTTCTTCCAACCTCTATGTCCATTAGAAATCTCTATTAGAAATCTGAGCCTTGGCCAGGTGCAGTAGCTCATGCCTGTAATCCCTGCACTTTGGGAGGCTTAGGCAGGTGATCACCTGAGGTCAGGAGTTCGAGACCAGCCTGGCCAACACGATAAAACCCCGTCTCTACTAAAAATACAAAAAAGTAGCTGGGCATGGTAGTGGGTGCCTGTAATCTCAGCTACTCAGGAGGCTGAGGCAGGAGAATCACTTGAACCCGGGAGGCAGGGGTTGCAGTGGGCTGAGATCATGCCATTGCACTCCAGCCTGGGCAACAAGAGTGAAACTCCATCTCTGAAAAAAAAAAAAAAAGAAATCTGAGCCTTATAATTTCTCCATCTTTTCAGCTCTGCCTACAGTATTCTCTAGTGTACTAACTTATCAGTGATCCCTGATAAATTAAGCCATGTGCAACAAGCTACTGTGTCTCACCATCTTCCTACTCTCCACTACCCTGAGCCCACGATGACCCAGTGCTCCACAAACATGTGTAGAATGGAAGTAAAACCTCAGGGATAAGAAAAGATAGTTAAAGCAGATTCACTAGAGTAACAAACCAATCAAGAAATTGCAATGAAAGTAAAGGTTTGGGTGACAAAATTTCCAGCTGTGTTCTAAGAAACCTAACTTCAAGCAGGAGTGCATTTAATCTGATTTTCCTCAAAGCCTCTCTAATTTGTAGGGAAAGGCATTCATTTTCATTAACTTCATGTGAGCTACAAAGAATCTGTGATTGAGGCTCTAGAACCCCTGGTAAACATGCCAACAAGCAAGGGCACCTTCCCTGGAGGTTCAATCTAGAATGTAAGACTGTCAGCATTGGTAAGGAGTCTTGAACTCTAAACCCACAGGCTCAAGCCAGGAACTCAGGAAGCCTATCAACACCTGGATACAATTTTGCCACCTTAACACTTTATTCCCTTTACTTGTGCCAAACTGAGTCATCCAATCTCCAGGCTCTTGTCCAGTTCTAGTTCATACAGTACCAGCAGCCTTCTCCAGAATGTCCTTTCACCAGCCAGCTCTTGAAACAGTCATATGTCATATGTGCAAGACACTTCTATTTCTGCAGCCCGGCGACGGCCAGCTAACTCGGTTAGTGAGAATTTAATCAAAGTTCCAGGGCAAGCACAGAGACAGAGAGTCTAAGTCTTGCCCTCCAAAACCTGCAACCAAACTCCTTCTTTAGAATAACCAGAACAAACCTTCTCGCTGGCTGCCTCACTAAATTAAGAGAAGAAAGGGGAATAAGATCACAGGTTTAAATCCACATACTTGTGATTCTGAAAAACAAAAACTTAAGGGTGTTTTTCTTTAAACATTGACAACATGAACTCTATGAGGTCTGAGAGGATCCTACAAAAGGATCTGTATTATTTCAATATTATCAAGATTCCGAGTGTTCCTTATAGAAAAAACTACTGTTATTAAGATTTTCACAAATCAAACATTCTGTGTGCCAAAGAACAAAGTGGGAAAAATGAAACTGAATTATTGGGTTGCATTTTTGCTAGCCTCCTTTTCTCAACCGTAGTTCTGAAAAATTCACACAATCTAATCCCCCAAGCAACAACACGCTCTCATCAGGTGAGAGCTGGTGCTGGTTACACACTCTATGAACTAGAATTGGACAATGTCCCAAAATGGAGTGCCATCTGGGGTCAGAGTGCCATGCTCTTCTCTGCAGACTCCAGGGACATGTCCACTCTGCTTAATGGAAGCCACTGGAACCAAGTGTCAGACAGCCCTCTATTTGCTCCACAGAGGAGAAAGCCACGCTCTGATCATGTGAAATGTGACGGGAATTGTAAACTGAAAAATGGTACTAATTTCACTAAATTTGCAAATCCTGCAACAAGACCAACAACTGAATAAACAATACTTGACCAAAGGCTTTCTTTATCGTGAACTTAAGGTTTTTACTATAATTAACACAATCACTAAAGTAAAAAGTAAATAAATAAAAACGCTGCCTTGATTCACAGTTAATTTTAAGCAGCCAACATCAACATCAGGTTCCATGCTTTTGCATAAAGAAACAGCCTCTAGGAAACCCTCAACATTCAGGATTTTGTTCTGATTCAAACTTACAAAGAACAATTTGTATTTGAGAGAAACAAAAAATTCCAATTGAAAAAATGCCTTAAGATTCAAATTGGACCGACAGGAGAAATAAATGAGGCCAGTCCATTTAACATTTGAGTGTCCATTTTAAGCTGAAAGGAACAGACGTCTAGAGATACAATTTCTTTTTTTCTCTACTATAAAGGGCACTGTAATAGTTATCCTAAATTCTGATATAGTATGAAGAAGCCTGGATTAAAGAGGCAAGAGACTAAGATTTTAATTTCCAGTTAATGGCATCTGGAGAATAAATTTAACAAGCCATTCTACCACTGTGGGTAATGGAACACAAAACAAGTCTTTTTTTTTCTTTTCTTTTTCTTCTTGACACAGAGTTTTGCTCTGTCGCCCAGTCTGGAGGGCAGTGGTGCAATCTCGGCTCACTGCAACTTCAGCCTCCTGGATTCAAGCAGTTCTTCTGCCTCCACCTCCCAAAGTGCTGTGATTACAGGTGTGAGCCACCATGCTCAGCCAGAAAACAAGTCTTTTTGATGAAGAAGCTGAAGTGGATGATCTTCTGAGTCTAAGAAAACTGCTTGGGACTTGGGTATCCAGTAGCCATGGAATATACATCCCAAAGAGCATAAGAAACTGTAACACTAGACCCCAACATCAAAAATATGTTGCTATTTCCTCCCACATTGCTGGTAGGGGTGCAAACTGGGACACTTTGGCAACTTACATTAAAATGCTATGAGAGAACAGGGGAAGCATTCCTTAAAAGTTCTAGGAAAGGTGTTATGGAGGAGGTAGCATGAGAAATTCAGCCAAGTGGGAAAAGCACAAACTTGGGAGTCAGACAGACAAGAGTTTGAATCTCTGGCTCTGCCATTAGCCAAATATGGAACCATGAGCAAGTTATTTAACTTCTCTTTGTGTCAGGTACATCACCTGAAATATGGGGCTAATATAATAATAGGCAAGCTCAGTATTTCCTCAAATGTGGGAGAGTTACACAAGATGAATTTAAGTGATATTCAGAGGATTTTAGGAGATGAACAAGCACAATATTAAACATTGAACCACATCATGAGAAAATATGGTTCTTTTCAGCACTTCTTCAGCCTATATAACATTCTTATTACATTAAGGAGTAAACGGCCGGATGCGGTGGCTCCCGCCTGTGATTCTAGCATTTTGGGAGGCCGAGGTGGGTGGATCTCCTGAGGTCATGAGTTCGAGACCAGCCCGGCCAATATGGCGAAACCCTATCTCTACGAAAAATACAAAAATTAGCTGGGCATGGTGGCATGCACCTGAAATCCCAGCTACTAGGGAGGCTGAGGCAAGAGAATCACTTGAATCCAGGAGGAAGAGGTTACAGTGAGCCAAGGTGGTGCCACTGCACTTCAGCCTGGGCAACAGAGCAAGACTCGTCTCAGAAAAAAAAAAAAGGAGTAACCTTTGTTTAGTCTTCCTTTTGACACCTCTTTAATGCTTACTAATTCCCTTTTCAACAAAGTAAGATAAGTCTCATGGTCAGCTGGGGCCTTTGGGAACCAATAGTTTATCTTATACATACACTGTAAGAAAAATAATTTGTCTTCATCCTAATTATTTTTAAAATTACCTTTCGTTTGTAACTGATATTGGTTTTCCAATTACAGGTCAAATATAAAGTTATTTTTAAATATATTGATGATTACAAAAATGTGAGTCAATTTCTATAACTTGAGTGGGCCGAAATGTTACCTATCTCAGAGTTCCAGTGAAAATTAAATGAGATCATATATAAGAAGAACCAGCCCATGCTGTGTTCCATCACCCACGGTCTGGTTGATGGGTAAAATTTCAGTAGGTGAGGAATATGAGTAGAGGATCGAGTGTCAACCAAGACAAATACAAGAGATGGACATGAGATTCCAGAACAATGAGGAGCCAAACGATACCAGGAAGGGGTTCCTAAAGTAGAAGATGAAAACCTGTAGAGAGAGACTCCTTTAACAGGTACCAAACCATACTTATGTTAATCAGTCTGGTGAGAAAACCAGCTATAGTTCCTTCAAGCATGTGTCTTACAATCCAGGACAAAACTGCCAAAATGGGTCACAGCCTTATTTCAAAGAGCCTTGAATGCCAAGCAAAAAGAGATCATCAATGGTGGCAGATTCTTAAAAGTCTTCCAACCTCTGTCCAGCACCTAGTACTTTCCACAGTACATGGTGTTGAGAGGTGACAATGTGCTGGCAGCCCTCACTCTCAGCGGCTCCTCGGCCTCCGGCCTCGGCGTCCACTCTGGCGGCACTTGAGGAGCCCTTCAGCCTGCCAGGGCACCACGGGAGCCCCTCTCTGGGATGGCTGAGACCAGAACCTCCAACCTCTGCTTGCAGGAAGGTGTGGAGGGAGAGGCGCGGGCAGGAACCGGCGTTGCGCTCGGGCCAGTGTGAGTTCCGGGCGGCGCGGGCGCGGGCTCGGCGGCCCCGCACACGGAGCAGCCGGCCGGCACCATGGCCCAGGGAGTGAGGGGCTTAGCACCTGGGCCAGCAGTTGCAGAGGTTGCGCCGGGTCCCCCAACAGTGCCTACCGGCTGGCGCGCCACACTCAAGTTCTCGCTGGGCCTTAGCTGCCTCCCCGCAGGATAGGGCTCGGGACCTGCAGTCTGCCATGTCTGAGCTTCTCTCCCTGCAGTGGGCTCCCGCCCGGCCTGAGTCTCCTGCTCCGTGGCTCCGCCCCCTCCTCCGTGGCGCCTAGTCCTGCCGACAGCCCAAGGGCTGAGGAGTGCAGAGTTGGCTCCACCTGCAGCCCCCGTGCAGGATCCACTGGGTGAAGCCAGCTGGGCTCCTGAACTGGAGGGGGACTTGGAGAACTTTTATATCTAGCCAGAGGATCTTATGTGCACCAATCAACACTCTGTGTCTAGCTGAGGGGTTTGTAAATACACCAATCAGCACTCTGTGTCTAGCTCAGGGTTTGTGAATACACCAATTGGTACTCTGTATGTAGCTAACCCAGTGGAGACTTGGAGGACTAGCACCCTGTGACTCCGTGTCTCGCTCAAGGATTGTAAACGCACCAATCAGCACTCTGTCAAAACAGACCAATCAGCTCTCTGTAAAACTGACCAATCAGCAGGATGTGGGTGGGGCCAGATAAGGGAATAAAAGCAGGCTGCCCTAGCCAGCCAGCACTAACCGTCTTGGGTTCTCTTCTGCGCAGTGGAAGCTCTGTTCTTTACCTGTTTCTAATAAACCTTATTGCTCCTCACTCTTTGGGTCCATGCTGCCTTTATGAGCTATAACACTCAGGGTGAAGCTCTGCATCTTCACTCTTGATAGCAAGACTACGAACCCACCAGAAAAAAGCTCCAGACACATCTGAACGTCTGAAGGAATAAATTCCGGACACATCATCTTTAAGAACTGTAACACTTACTGCGAGGGTTCGTGGCTTCATTCAGGTCAGTGAGACCAAGAACCCACCAATTCCGGACACAGTGTTTAACAAACATTTGCTGAACAAATAAATTTGTTTAATAGCACTGTGTATTAGTGCATTTAATTTTAAAATATATATATGTATTGTTGTTGTTAATATCATATCTTCCTCTTCCTTCTCTCTCCCAGTACCAGAGAATAGCCTAACCCCAACTAAGGTAAACTCTGCCACCAAACATGCCTGGGAGTGGAGAAGGGTCTGCAGGTCAGTGTAAGCTCATCGGTCTGGGCCTTCACGTTCTCTCTGCCTTTCCAAGGAAAGCTGCTGCTTGCTTCAGTGTTGCCTTTATGTCAAAGTGGATCACCTAAATACGAGATCCAACAGATTTCAAGCCACCACCCTCCAAAGACTTGCTTCTTCCAGAAAACAAGCTTGGTTTGACTCTTGTCAAAAAGAATTATTCCCAACCTGGCATCCTATAAGAAGTTTGCAAAGCAAGGGTGAACAGGGATACGACATCCAAACACCTTCTTAGCGGCTCCTTCCCCCTCCCTGCCCCTGGCCAGAAACCTCTTCCTCCTTTTACTCCTCCTTCTTATGATCTCTCAAACAACAAATTCAAGACAATGCTTTAGAAAGCTTTGTGTCTTACCCACCTACCCCCAGTGAGGGTCTTCTGAGATACTTAAAACTATCCTCATGAGGTATAGTCCAATTCTCCTCCTAGGATGGGTACTAGCATTCTATTATTGAAGGATGAATGAGCCTGAAGAGTTGCTTATGTTTTCCTTTGATCACCTATTGGCTTAACAGGACTCCACTATAAGAAGCAAAACTTAGGCTGGGTGCTGTGGCTCACGCATGTAATCTTAACGCTCTGGGAGGCCGAGGCGGGCGGATCACAAGTTCAGGAGTTCAAGACCAGTCTAGCCAACATAGTGAAACTCTGTCTCTACTAAAAAATACAAAAATTAGCCAGGCATGGTGGCACATGCCTGAAGTCCCAGCTACTCAGGAGGCTGAGGAAGGAGAATTGCTTGAACCTAAGAGGCGGAGGTTGCAGTGAGCTGAGATTGCGCCACTGCACTCCAGCCTGGGCAACAGAGCGAGCCTCCGTCTCAAAAAAAAAAAAAAAAGCAAAACCTATACCCAAAATGATGTCTGAGATGGAGAGTCCAATTTTATTTTAGAGAGATTTTCCAAATGGTGAGTCAGAAGCAAGAACAGTATCTCACTAAATCATGTTTACTCAACTGAAACTTATTGAATTAAACCAACTCCTCCTTCCTTTGCATTTCAGATGAGAACCCCTTCTGGTTCTATGATTCAAATCTTCAGTCAAAGCAGGTAAATAGGAAATTTCAACAGCTTTCTCTCCTCCCTCTCATTCCTTCTGTCATCGATCTAATCAGGAATGCTCTGAGGCATTCCCTGGATATTTCTTCTTTACCTCTCAAAATCCACATGGCATGTTACACTAATGCTCAGCATGTTCCTCAGATCTCTAGATGGCTCTAATTAAAGGATCACGTCTTCTTCTAAATACAGACCTGGGGTTAGAGGACATAAGAGCTTGAAGGACTCTTTAAAAGTCAAGTAGTAACATTTTATAGACCAATAACCTGAAAAACAGAAAAGTAAAATGACTTGTCCAAGGTCACACAGCTTCTTAATGAGTTTGTGGGAATTCACGAACACCCTGTAATTACACATAAAATTTGGATTATATGAGCTCATGTGTATTTTTTCTGAAGAGAAAATCCAAATCTTTTTTCAAAGAAGTCAACAATCTCTTCCCCAAAATATAGTAACCACTGACAATTATATGCATATTTGAAAAAAAGTTTAACTAAAATCTAATTGTTCCAAGTCTGAATAGTAATATGAATTGGTGATCTAAAATAAGAGTGGAACCTAATTTAATAACTGTTATTGTTATCATTTTTTTTTTTCATGTCTGGGACATCAATGCAAGTAACATGGGATAAAGACAATTTGATGTGGAAGTAAACTATAAAGCAAGCGGTTTTCTTTTTGAGATGGAGTCTCGCTCTGTGCAGTGGCACGATCTTGGCTCACTGCAATCTCTGCCTCCCGAGTTCAACCGATTCTTCTGCCTAAGCCTCCTGAGTAGCTGGGATTACAGGCTTGTGCCACCACGCCCACCTAATTTTTGTATTTTTAGTAGAGACAGGGTTTCACCATGTTGGTCAGGCTGGTCTCGAACTCCCGACCTCATGATCCACGTGTCCTGGCCTCCCAGAGTGCTGGAATTATAGGTATCAGTCATCGCGCCCGGCCTAAAGCAAGCTTTTAAAATCACTGAAAACACTAGTATGAATAAATATCACTATAGGCCAAGCATTATATTATATGGTTCACATTATACACACACGCAAATGCCTATTTTACAGATGATGAAACTGAGGCAAAGAGTGATCAGCAACTTGCCTAATGTCAGATATCCATCAGTAATAACCAGAATTCCAATCTATATTAATTTGATTCTGAAATCCATGTTCTTTTCCACCAATATTTGCATCTACACTTCAAGATGTCCTAATACTAATAATATATTCTATTTACTTATTTAGGAAGAACTAAATCAACTCTCTAAGGTAGCTTCAAGGAAGTCTTTCATAAACGGTTCAACTACTAAAAAGTTCTTCGTGGGAAATGTCATAAACTAAATACCAGCTATCACAAAATATCTGGACTTTAAGACTAGCCAGATAAAATGCTTTGACTTCCAAATGCTTCTCGGAAGTTGGATTTGGCATAGAAAACACTGGAGAATGTTAAACACCCCCCAAGAAAAGACTTTAGAGAAGAATAGATCCAATGCATATGAAGTTACTCTGTTTTTTTAAAAAGTGTTTAAATATCTAAATTACTTAGTGAGTCATCTCACTCTTATTAACAAAAATAAACTAATATACAACTCAAAGTACTTGAATATGGAATGCCACAGACTAGAGCATTTTCTTAAATCACAGCTGCCTCAGAAACGGAAATGAAACTGAGCGAAACAGAAATGTTTGTTCTACAAAAAGTAACCTGGCCTAAATAACTTAAGTATGCACTAAAATTTCTCAATCTAACATAAACCTAGCCTTAACTACAGTTGTTTCTCACATAATTCTATTTCTAATGCTTTTCTGTGATTATCCTGTTATCTCAAGTAGTCTTTTAGAAGACAGGAAGCAAACATGAGTTTCCCACTCTCCTTGTTGGACTTACTCAAGTCAGCATTTATTAAACTTTTTCCATATTAGGTGGGATGAATTAAGGCCAGGGGAGAATGAATCAAAGACCTCCCTCTAGAGAAGCATACACTCATGAGGAAGACAAATAAACGTTAACTATAATAAAAAACAGTATTAAATACACGACACAAAGAGTGCTGTAATCCAAGTCTAATGGAAGTAAAAAGAAGGGGATGTTACTTTCAACTCAGTGATGGGAAGGAGTGGATCCAGAAGAGCTTCATGAGGAGGGGAGCATTTAAATTGGGTCTTAAAGGAGGTTTGCAGAAGCTAAAGGGTTTTGTACCAACTTTGTTTTCAACATGGGAAAGACAGGATTTCAAACTTTGTTTTGTTTTGGGAACCAAATCCGATGCTCCTCCGCTGTTGGAATAAATGCTCTTTGCCTGAATGCTATTTGTGGTCTTCGTAGAATGGAGAGTAACAGAAGGCCCCACTGGAAATCAATTTTATGTAAGCTTTTCATTCTCTGGCTTCAAGTATTTCTAAAATGTACCTTTCTATGCAGGCTACTTATTCAGGCAACTATTTTCAGGTGAAGATACTCAAATGAAAATAGAGAATCACTTTTGGCCTTTTGCTAATATTTCATGCATCAAAATTTTGATAGTCTGACAAAGTGTTTACCATGAGATTGGTAAACTCACGGAAGCCAAACTGTCTGGGATGCAACTTCAGCTCCACTACTTACAAATTCCATAATCATCTACCTAGCCTGCCTATACCTCAGTTTCCCCATCTATAAAGACAATAACAGCACCTATCTCACATGGTTCTCTTGAGAATGAACTGAGTTATTACATGAAAAACTTAAAAACATATCCAACATACCATAAATCAACAGTAAATGAAACTATTTTTACCAAGAGGTGTTTTCAAAGAGTTTATTTCTAATTTGCTATACCAATTAATAAGAAAGGCACTTTCTCATCCTATTTCACTTTTACAAGGCAGACATTTTTCTTTCAAGACAGAGTCTCACTCTGACGCCCAGGCTGGAGTAAAGTGGCATGATCTCGACTCAGTGCAACCTCCGCCTCCCAGGTTCAAGCAATTCTTCTACCTCAGCCTCCCAATTCCAGTAGCTGGGATTACAAGCACCCACCACCACGCCCAGCTAATTTTTGTATTGTTAGTAGAGACGGGGTTTCACCGTGTTGGCCAGGCTGGTCTTGAACTCCTGACCTCAAGTGATCCTCCTGCCTTGGCCTCCCAAAGTGCTGGGAATACAGGAGTGAGCGACTGTACCCAGCCAACAGGGCAGACTTTGAAACTGTGTATATTTTCCAAAAATATATATATCTTAAGAAAAAACTAAATTTGATTTCTAAACAGTAACAGCAGTAACAGAGAAATAGCTTATTTCAAAAAGTCCACAACATCATCAAGGATAGGACAAGCAAGAATCATAATTGTATTATAACAAATTTTGACAATCACCAAAGTTAGGATTTACAACTAAACTAACAGTTCACTTCTCTTTTTCCTGTGTTTCTTATGCCCTTACAGCCTAATACTCTTATCATTCCATTTTCTATAGATCACACGGGAAAATGTTTTGAGATCACACAGCTATTCACAAACATCTGACTGAAGCAATAGTATAGTTTTCATTATGAACCAAGTAAAAAATTAGAGTTGAGTAAATTTTATGCTATTATTTCCAGGATGTTGCAATCCCTACGCAACCAAGGTTTCAAGTTAAAGAGAATTTGGCTGATCCACTCACAGCAACAAGGAAAATATGATGCAGGCTGTAGATTCTGATAAGGATTATAGCACATGAATGTAGAGAATGTGGTGAGCATCCTTGAAAAGCTCCCTGGTTGCAGCAGCTGAAATGTTAATACGGGAGTTAAGAACTCTGGAGTTTACTGGCTGCGTTCAAGTCTTAGCTCTACCTCTTGCAAGGTATATGGCCAGAGACAAATTAGCCTCATCATTTACTTAATCTTTTAAACTAGGGACAATAAATGGTTTTGTTGTGAAAATTCAATTAGCATTTGATGACCTGCACAGTGTCTTATGCCTGTAATCCCAGAAATAAAAGGGGAGATGAAAACTTAAGGACTTTAAGTTTTGTTTGAAAAGAAGATCATAATTTAAGTCTGGGTTCTAAACTATGGCCGTTAAAAAAATGAAAAAAAAAAAAATCAAGAAAATTCCACTCTTTAACTTGGAGGAAATTTTTGTGAGGTTCTCTTCGTGGGAAGCAGGGATTCAGCCATGGAGGACAAGTGACTTGCTGATTTCAGTACCCAGAAAGTTTTTTTAAATATGAACTTTGTCCACTGTGAGATGAATGTGTATATACTACCCATTCTCTTCTTGGGGTGTCATTGAAAAGTCGGATTTTAAAAGCTAATGGTATCAGTGCTGCAAAGGCAGGCCAATTACAGACAGTGCCATACAATTTTTTCTTTATTTTCTTATTTTTAATCTTATTTCTTTCCTTCTTTTTGATAAAAGATACACCTAAAGAGGCACCTACACACAACCCTGGCACCGTCCGCCGCCCCAAGAACCTTCCTGATTTACCAACGGCCTGGGAGTTGGCAAACACGCTAACAACAAAAAAAAAACCCAAACGGGCTTTCGCCTCAACCTCATAGTTCCTCCCCATCTGCACTCACCGGTCTTCACCGGATTCACAGCGAGCAGACACCTAGTACAGCCGGCCGATTCCTAGGTCCTCCGGCCAGGAGGCGCTGCGGGCTAGTCTCCGGGGGCCACCGCAGACCGCGCGCCCAGCACCCCCACCCTCAAGGCAGAGCCCAGCCCAGCCCCGCGGCGGAGCTCCGAGTTCTGCGCCGCCCGCCGGGGTTATTCCCGGTCATTCCACAGCACCACCTCGCCCCAGCTTCCCCATCTGCGCCCGGGCAGAAGCTGCCCCAAGAGACCAGCAGCAAGGGTCTGGAAGATGGGGCGGCAGGGAACGTGGGGGAGGGAGGATTGGGCACCCCACCTCCGGGTTTCCGCAGGCTCTCCTAAGTCTTGTATTTAGAAGAAACAAAACTCGGCCGGGCGCGGTGGCTCACGCCCGTAATCCCAGCACTTTGGGAGGCCGAGACCGGTGGATCACCTGAGGTCAGGGGTTCGAGACCAGCCTGGCCATCAAGTTGAAACCTCGTCTCTACTAAAAATACAAAAATTAGCTGGGTGTGGTGACGCGCCTGTAATCCCAGCTACTCGGGAGCCTGAGGCAGGAGAACCGCTTGAACCCGGGAGGCAGAGGTTGCAGTTGCACTCCAGCCTGGGCGACAGAGCAAGACTCAAAGAAAAAAAGAAAAGAAAGAAACTCGTTCCGCGCTCTGCGCCAGGGACACCAGCTCGGCTGAGCGCACGGAGACTGTAGGCAGGACCTCCCTACCCTTCAGGTCAAACAAAGCCCCAAGGCCTCTAGTGAGTAATAGCACCACGGACCCCGTTTGGGACACCTCCAACTCGAGTTCTCGGGAAAAAGGGCGCGCTGCTCCAGTCCCGGGGTGCATACAGCAGATTCCCAGGTCAGAACAGACCAGCTTCTTAAGAACCGAGTGAGGACTCAGTGCTGGCATTTGTCTCCGTAGGTACTGGCCAACCCGCAACCAGAGGGGTTTCTAGCCAACTCAGGCCCCTCCGAACAAAGCAGCGCTCCGTGCCGGACCTGCAACTCTCCCCACCCGGCAGCAGCGACCTCAGCACGCCCGGGCACCCCCGACCCCTCTGAGCCCGGGGTACTGCGCCCGGGTCTCCACGCCCAGAGATGCTCCCCAGTCTCCACCGCCGGGCGAGTCCCGAGCGCAGCAGCGCAGTCCTGGGGTCGCCAGAGCTCGTCCTAGGACGTCCTCTCCCCATTTACGCCGCCCCGGGTCCCATTTGGGTTGCAAGTGGTGGGCATGCGGGGCTCCGGATCAAAGTCCCCGAAACCGAGCGCTTCCCGAAGCTTCCTTGGCCTCGCAACAAAACAATAACGCCCAATAAGTCACTGGAGAGCCTCTTACCTGTTTTCCACTTTTGTGTTTGCCTCTCTTTCTCCTACCCCTTGACAAGCCTTCCGGAGAAGGGGAGAAAACAGAACGAGGGGAAAAAACAAGGAGCAAAGCGCCCTGAGAACTAGTCCTGTTGGTGCGCGGAGCCCCCCGCCCTGCTCTGCCCTGCCGCAACCCGGGAGAGAAGGGTCGGCTCGGCTCTGCGGGTCCCGGCCCCACTCACTCTCGCTCGCAATTACGGGGTTTTTGCCGAGACTAGTTCCTTTTATAGATTCGGCTGCCCGGAGCGCAGAGGTTACTATCGGTCAAAGCCTGTTCTCGCCTTCCTCCCCGCCCCCTTCCCGGCCTCTGTTTATGTAGTTCAGTCACTCAGCAGAAAGCACGTGGAGCCGCGGCCCGCCTCTTAAACGGGCGACGTTCAGCCGCCCGCGAAGCGGCTAGGGAGTTGGGAGGAGGTGGGTGGGGTGGGGTGGGGTGGGGTGGGGTGGGGTGGGGTGGGGGTGGAGGGTGCATCAGGTGTCTCAGGGTCCGCGGTCTGCGCCCCCGGTCCCCGCCCGGGCCCGCCGGCCTAAGACCCGCGGGAAGCGCTGGGCTCGGGGCTGCGCCGCAGACTCTCTAGTCCATGTTCCCGGCAGCCTAGGGCACCAGTGGAATTTGCTTCCTCTAAATCGTGCTTTCCGCAATTTTTTTTTCCTTTGTTAGTTTCCTCAGCCGGAGGGAGGGATTGGGGGAGAGAGAGCTCCATACTGAATCCCCCTCAGGACGCCAATCATTTTGCCTTTTGGTTCCTTTCAAAGACCTAGGCTGGTCCTCTGGGTAACCGGCTGCTTTTGTTTCCCACCCCCCACAACAAACCTTGACTTTAGTTTTTGATAGCGACCTACTGCCTTCGAGATTCCCAGCCTGAGCTCCCCAGGTCCCTCAGAGGACCTGAGAGGAACATCTTACTGCTTCTCTTCATAAATTGAGAGGAAGGAGGCCACAAAAACAAAAAAAGAAACAGACAAAAACACAGAACAATATGGACCAGCCCCCTTTTAATTTTCATTATATTGATCAGCCTCCCTGTGATAAAAACACAGGACTTGTATTTAGCTTGTATACATTTGTAAAGTGCAGCCAGAGAATTGCAGTCGTGTAAAATTATGTAGCCACTCCAGACCTCCAACTTCTGTTTGCCTTTGCCTGTAGGGAGCAAAACCACCCAAAACATTGGAGGGGCAAAAAAAAAAAAAAAAAAAAAAAAAAAGGCAAGAGTAGGAATGCAGGCCTACACACCATATGTCTAAATATTTAAGTCATCCATCAAGCCAACAAACTAAATGTCTCCTGCCTTGACAAAGATACCTTTGTAACCACCTTGAAGGGCAGATTCACGTTTAGACTCTTCACAGTTTGACCTGAGTTTTGGTCAGAATGAGGTGGCATGAGAGAGTGCCCCAAGCCTACTTCTCTTCCCACCTCCAGCTCCATTATATTCCAGAACTCCCACCACCTGCATGCAGACACTCAGCTGCACAAGCCCCCTCCAGGCTACAGTCAACAGGATCTCCAGGCTACAGCTCAAGCCCAGGTACCCACATCAGTGGTTCTATCAACACTCAGGACAGACCCATAGAAGAGGCCCAAGCAGGCCCTGGAAGTACACGTGGAGGCCACAAGGCAAGGAATTCTGGAGTCCCAGGTACTCATAACTCTGGGTGGCATGGCCCCTTTGCACCATGGACTGTTTGCCCTTAGAAAGGGATGGATCTAAGCCGGGCGCAGTGGCTCATGCCTGTAATCCCAGCATTTTGGGAGGCCAAGGTGGGCAAATCATCTGAGGTCAGGAGTTCGAAACCAACCTGGCCAACATGATGAAACCCAGTTTCTACTAAAAATACAAAAATTAGTCAGACATGTTGGCGGGTGCCTGTTATCCCAGCTACTCAGGGGGCTGAGGCAGGAGAATCGCTTGAACCTGGGAGGCAGAGGTTACAGTGAGCTGAGATCACACCACTGCACTCCAGCCTGAGTGACAGAGCAAGACTCTGTGTCAAGAAAAAAAAAAAGAAAGAAAGAGAGAGGTGGATCTCAGAAAGGCCAGAGATGAGCTTTCTAAAGTCCAAGGCCCAACAGAGGGGACCCCCTTGCCTCAGTCAAAGAATAACCTTGGTCAATAAATTGAGTTTTGGGGTCAAACTTGACAACCACATGATGAGCAATTTAGGTAAAGTCTTTCTGCCTCTGTTTCATCTTTTTTTTTCTTTTTTCATCTTTTTTCTTTCCTTCCTTCCTTCTTTCTTCCCTCCCTCCCTCTCCCCTCCTCTCCCCTCCCCTCCTCTTTCTCTTTCTTTCTTTCTTTTCTCTCTTTTCTTTCTTTTGACACAGGGTCTTGCTGTCTACCCAGGCTGGAGTGCAGTGGTCCAATCATGGCTCACTGTAGCCTTGACTTCCTGGGCTCAAGCGATCCTCCCACCTTAGCTTCCCAAGTAGCTAGGACCACAGGTGCATGCCCCCTCCCCATCTAATTTTTGTATTTTTTTTGTAGAGACAGGGTTTTGCCGTGTTACCCAGGCTGGTCTCAAACTCTGGAGCTCAAGGGATCCTCCGGCCTCAGCCTCCCAAAGTGCTGGGATTATGGGCATTAGCCATTGTGCCCAGCCTGTTTCTTCATCTTTAAAATGGAGAGAAGATGTATGTTCTGTCTTACTCACAGGGGTTTTCTGAAAATAAACTTTGTTGAAACCGTTGAGCTCCTTGGCAGAATGGTGTTATAAAAGCAGAGAGCGTTATTAAAAGGTGGTATCTTTCCTAGCATGATTTTAGAGAGTAATTAGGTCTCCCTGACACTCCATCTCCTCTCTCCTTCTTCTCCTACCTCTCTGAAGTCGACCACCAAAATCATTCATTTTTGTTTTCTTTTTTTATTGAGATGGAGTTTCACTCTTGTTGCCCAGGCCAGAGTGCAACAGCGCGATCTCGGCTCACTGCAACCTCTGCCTCCTGAGTAGCTCAGATTACAGGCACCCGCCACAATGCCCGGCTAATTTTTGGTATTTTTTAGTAAAGACAGGGTTTCACTATGTTGGCCAGGCCGGTCTCAAACTCCTGACCTCCGGCGATCCACTCGCCTCAGCCTCCCAAAGTGCTGGGATTATATGCATGAGACACTGTGCCCAGCCCAAAATCATTCTTTTTGGAATTTTGAAGCATATAGTTCCAAAAGGTATGAAAGTAATCGCTTAGATTGCTCTAATAAGGGAATGGGCAACAGTTAAGTCCTATACAAACAAGACAAAGATAAGATACTACAGAAAGGGGATGAGCCCAAGAAAAAAAATCAAAGTCCCAGAGAAAGAACAGCCATTGATTCTAAATACATAAGTCTATAGCCCCAAGCCAAACTTGTGTCACTAAGAGCAACCTGTGGTTTCAAGAATCTGGTCATCCCCCACAGTGAATACATGAACACATTGTAATGTTTGAAATATTTATTTTTCTTGTTGATCTCTACTGTTAGAAGAGCCCAAACCTCCAAAGTGACTAAGTGATTCGGCCAGTTTGTACACAGGGATGTAAGTTTGCTGACACCAAGCTCATACTTTACAAATGTAATATCTTTATAAGACAAAAATACTGGCCTAGGCACGGTGGCTTACGCCTGTAATCCCAGCACTTTGGGAGGCCGAGGCGGACGGATCACGAGGTCAGCAGATCGAGACCATCCTGGCTAACAGGGTGAAACCCCATCTCTACTAAAAATACAAAAAGTTAGCAGTGTGTGGTGGCGGGCGACTGTAGTCCCGGCTACTGGGGAGGCTGAGGCAGGAGAATGGTGTGAAGCGACCGGCGGAGCTTGCAGTGAGCTGAGATCACTCCGCTGCACTCCAGCAGAGCGAGACTCAAAAAAAAAAAAACACCATATACTCAATATCAAAAGCTAGAGCCTAAGAGATGACCCTTGAAAAAGAAGCTTACAAGTGTGAATTATCTTCCCTCCAGCCCTTAGATTGGTTTGTCTTTTAGTATATTTCAATGAGCTTCCGCCTCCCCATCCCATCCCTGCCCCCGGCTCCAACACCAAAACCCCAAGCCCCTCCTCTAGGTGACTCCTTCCAAATACACAGGAAGGCCCTTCTTTGTTGCTGTTTTTCTGGAGAGGCTGATTCTGTAAATGTAGCCTGGGTGGCTTGAGGTTCTATTCTGAGATGACCCTGGCATCTTCTAATTACAGAATCAACCTTCAGGCAGCTGTGGCCTTGCAGACTGTGCTGGAGGTCATGGAACTACAGAAAAGCTCAATCTTATCATTCTATTGAGGCTTTTAAATTGGAGATTACCTAAATGGCATTGCTTGGGGGTTGCTTTGCTATATCTCTTAACTCATCTGCGTAAATGTACATGTACACATTGTATAAAATACAAATGATTTTCAATGCTCCTGAGTTTTTTTGGTTGATACTCATACTGGTTGCTAGAAACTCTGAAAAAAATAGAGTAATGCAGGAAGTCAATGAAGAATAAAAAATAATGTATTCTAAAATGATGTGGTTTTTTTGTTTTTTTTGTTTTTTTTTTTTTGAGACGGAGTCTCGCGCTGTGTCACCCAGGCTGGAGTGCAGTGGCGCGATCTCGGCTCACTGCAAGCTCCGCCTCCCAGGTTCAGGCCATTCTCCTGCCTCAGCCTCCGAGTAGCTGGGACTACAGGCGCCCGCCACCACGCCCGGCTAGTTTTTTGTATTTTTAGTAGAGACGGGGTTTCACCATGTTAGCCAGGATGGTCTCGATCTCCTGACCTCGTGATCCGCCCGCCTCGGCCTCCCAAAGTGCTGGGATTACAGGCTTGAGCCACCGCGCCCGGCCTAAAATGATGTTTTAAGATGAATTTATTATGATTAAGAAGACCCGGTGGGGCACGGTGGCTCACGCCTGTAATCCCAGCACATTGTGGAGCCAAGGCGGGCAGATCTCTTGAGGTTAGGAGTTCGAGACCAGCCTGGCCAACATAGCGAAACCCCGTCTCTACTAAAATTACAAAAATTAGTCGGGCGTGGTGGTTTGCACCTATAGTCACAGCCACTCAGGAGTCTGAGGAAGGAGAATCACTTGAATCAGGGAGGTGGAGGTTGTGGTGAGCTGAGATTATACCACTGCATTCCAGCCTGGGTGACCCAGCGAGACAGTCTCAAAAAAAAAAAAAAAGAAAAGAAAAAAGACGAATACCTAAGAGCTGAAGTCTTGGAGAATTTCTGGAGAGTGAGAAATGCCTCAAAATAAAATAAATAAATAAATAAATAACAAATAAGAGGGATAAAAGGACCTACAGTTCAACTTGAGTCAGCTTAATTCCAATACACAGTTAGACATAGAAACAAATCGAGCAATCAACGGTCAAATAAAAATGTACCAGGAATCATCATTATTTGTGCAGTAGACCATGTATTGCAGAGGCTCTCAATCAATTCAATTTAATTGGACCAATGTGATCCTATTCTGTATTAATGTGGCTCCTGTTGACACGTAAGCAAGATTCAAAATTATTATTGCTTCTGGACTTGAGTAAGATGTTTGTTCCGTTTGTCATTGGGATCAAGAGGTTAGCCTTGGCTGGGCACCAGTGGCTCCGGCCTGTAATCCCAGCACTTTGGGAGGTCAAGGCGGGTGATCACTTGAGGTCAGGAATTCGAGACCAGCCTGGCCAACATGGTGAAACCCATCTCTACTAAAAATTTAAAAAAAATTTAGCCATGCATGGCGGTGCATGCCTGTAGTCCCAGCTACTTGGGAGGCTGAGGCAAGAGAATCGCTTGAACTGGGAGGCGGAGGTTGCGGTAAGCCAAGATCATGCTGCTACACTCCAGCCTGGGTGACAGAGCAAGACTCCGTCTAAAAAAAAAAAAAAAAAAAAGCCTGCTGGATTACAGATAAATGCTGTATAGTCCACCGGATTTCTAGTTGATTAGTGAGTGATAATTCTTTTTAAAAGTCACCCTTCCAACCCGCTTTCTTTCAGGTTAACCCCTTAAGAGCCAAACTGCTAGAAAGATTTCATCACTACCCCCTCCCTTTTATTAACACCTCAGCCACTGCAGTCAGATTTTCACTCTCACAGCTCTGGATCTATTCTGTTTGAATTCATGAATGACCTCCTTAGAGACAGAGAGGCCAGGGACGGGTTGGGGGGCAAATGAGATCTCTTTTTTTCTTTTTCTTTATAAAATATTTTTAACATAAAAAAATACAGAAAAAATATCTTAAGCTCAGAAAAACCACTTAATTGGTAGTGCTGTTGACCTCTTTTAAATCCTTAGGCTATTCAGTCTCTGGTATTTGACACTACTGACCACACTTTCCTTCCTGAAACTGATTCCTCTCTTTTATTTCATGAATCTGGTTCTCTTCTGATTCTTCTGCCTCTTTAACCACTCTTTTTCTGACTCTTCTTTCTTTCTAGATCTCCTAATACTGGTTTTCTCTTTTCATTTCTACTTGCTCTCCTAATCAATATTATTCACTCCCTTGGCCTCATTTAAGCCCCGTACTGCCAGCTCTTACCTCCTTGCCAGGCTCACCCACCGTGTGCTTTGTGCTGCCTGGTACAATATCCAGCAGCCTGGTGTGTTGGAGCCAGCACAGAAGTTCACAAGAGTTGTTTTTGCATATCTATTTTTTTTTTTTTTTGCATATCTCTACCAGCTAGCTTGAAATCTGCCAATGGCATGAATATTACACTATTAGAAATCCAATACAAATCAGTGTCGATGAAAAGAGTAAAACTCTGTAAAATATTTAAAGAGATTTATTGTGAGCCAAATATGAGTGATCTTGGCCCATGACACAGCCCTCAGGAGATTCTAAGAACATGCACACAAGGTGGTCGGGGTGCAGCTTGGTTTTATACATTTTGGGGAGACATGAGACTTCAATCAAATAAGTTTAAGAAATACATTGGTTCAGTTCAAAAGGCAGGGCAACTTGAACTGGGGGCTTCCAGGTTATAGACAGATTTAAAATTTTTCTGGTTGACAATTGGTTGAGTTTATCTAAAGACCTGGGATCAATAGAAAGGAAATGTCTGGCTTAAGATAAAGGATTGTGGAGACCAAAGTTCTTAGTGTGCAGAGGAAGCCTTCAGGTAGCAGGCTTCAGAGAGAATAGATTGTAAATTCTTATCAGACTTAAGGTCTGTGTTGATGTTAATACCAGAGAGGCATAATGAGGCCTGTCCGACCCCTACTTCCCGGCATGACCTGAACCAGTCTTTCATGTTAAATTTTAAGAGTGCCCTTGCAGAGGAGGAAGTTCATTCAGATGGTTGGGGGCCTTAGAATTTTATTTTTGGTTTACATCAGGGTTTTGTTTGGTTTGGGTTTTGTATGGAAAGCCACTTGTTAACATTTATTAGGACAAAATTTTGCAGGTCATTCTACAAGTAAATCCAAAACAAACAAATTTCTCGTCTTTCCTTCAAATCTCCTTCCACCATCTGCCTTTTTAAAAATTTTCATTTGATGACATCATCATCCAAACATTCACTATGGGAAATCATAGTCATCCTTGCTTGACTTTTTCACCTGTCTCTATCTTTCTCTTCTCATTTGAAAAAGCACCAAGGTCAGGTCAAGTATACATCCCAAATATTTTTTTAATTCATCATTTATTTTTCATCCGCAGTGTCTAAGTCCAAGCCAAACATCTGGACTTCTGCATTGCAGAACCTCCAAACTGCTGTTCCTGTCTCTAGTTTCTTCCCCTTCCTATTTGTCTTCCCTACTGCAATAAAGTGATTTTTTGTTTGGGCCAGGGGGAACAAGCAAACCAACACAAAAACAATCTAATCATATCTTTTTTCCCTCCAAAAAAATTTTTCTTTTTTTTGAGATGGAGTCTCACTCTGTCTCCCACACTGGAGTGCAGTGGCACAATCTCGACTCATTGCAAACTCTGCCTCCCAGGTTCCAGCGATTCTCTTGCCTCAGCCACCCGAGTAGCTGGGGTTACAGGCACACACGACCACGTCTGGCTAACTTTTTGTTTTTTTAGTAGAGACGGGGTTTCACCATGTTGGCCAGGCTGGTCTGAACTCCTGACCTCAAATGATCCACCCGCCTCTACCTGCCAAAGTGCTGGGATTACAGGCATGAGCCACTGCACCCAGCCCATCCCTCAAAATTTACTATGATTCTCCTTTGCTCACAAAGGAAAAACACCCTCAAAGTTCTGTAAGAAGACCTACAAAGGCTCTGAAAACACGAAATTGGAAGGCCTTTGAAGCCTGATCATATGACCTACTTCCTCCTCCATCCTCTTCCATCCACACCCCACCCCTTAGTCACCCCCGTTCTACCAACTTACGACTCTCCTCCTCATACGTTCCCATCGCTTGGAAACCCTTCCTCTCATCTGCACTCCTGTCGTCCTGTTACACTTTTATTCTAGGAAAGAGGGGCAGAAAAAAATAAGAAATTCACTTCCCTCATTAAATGGAAAGTTGTGAGATAGAGGGTAGATAAAGACAGAGAGATTTTTAAGTATCCAAATTAATAGGCAAATATTACCCCCAACTCAGATCCAATATCA
Organism: Theropithecus gelada; assembly: GCF_003255815.1. Taxonomy (NCBI): domain Eukaryota; kingdom Metazoa; phylum Chordata; class Mammalia; order Primates; family Cercopithecidae; genus Theropithecus; species Theropithecus gelada. The sequence continues at coordinate 36,084,623 of NC_037683.1, read as the reverse complement.
AGTGTAACAATAGATTCACAGAAGGCAGTAACCTTAAATTTGCCAAGAAAATAATTGGACTCACGGGATTAAAAGAAATCAAGCGCTTATAATACAAGTGGTGCATCTGCATTTCTTTCCTTATTCAGAGTACTTTTTTGACACTTAAGAATCCATATTCCTGGTTGTGATTTCTGGGATGAGGGACTGTTTTATTTCTTAGCCAGGAGATTTTCTTCTCCCTGACATATTAACAAGAGAGTAAGTCATTAAAAAAAAAAAAAAGAAATCCTAGGAAATGTTCCAGATACCCTTTTCTATTAGACTTCTAGAGAGAGAATCCTCTTTCTCTTTCAGCGTTTTGGGAACGATTTCTTCAGGAGTGCATGGTTTTTCCTTTGTTGTCCTCAATAGTCTGTGTTGTTTTGACCCATCCTTGCCGAGTATTCTTTATGACGTCTGAAACTGTCTGGACAAAAGAAATACTTTTGCCTTATCAAAGGTTAAATGTGGAGATGTGCCATGACCCCACTGTGGGAGCAGGACTTTTCTTTCCCTTCTGTATTTCCATTTTTCTGGTGACTGATGTCCATTGAAATCTGAGCAATTTCTTGGCTGGCTACTTGTCCTGATATGTAAATTAGTGGGGAATGAGCTCCATTCATAGAGGCCTGGGCTTGCCATAGAGCTGACCCCAAAGCTGGTGTCCTCTTGAGTGGCTCAATCACCTAGCAGAGGTCCAACAGGAAGCCCCCACATCTGCCTACTCACCACTGGGATTGGAAGCCCCGGACACACTGCCTGAATGAGAAAAGAAAGCTAAATTGGGGGTGCAGTCTTAAGGTAACTAAGGAAAATAGAATAGGAGGTTGGGGAAAAGAGGGAAAATAATGTAACCATACTCATAAAAACTGAGGGTGTGAGTAGGGTGCAAAGTGGCCCAACATTCTGATAGTCAGTTTAGCAAGACGTATCAAGAGGCTTTGGTCTGGGACCAGTGGCTCACACCTGTAATCCCAGCACTTTGGGAGGCCGAAGTGGGAGGATCACCTGAGGTCAGGAGTTCGAGACCAGCCTGACCAACATGGAGAAACCCCGTCTGTACTAAAAATACAAAATTAGCCAGGCATGGTGGCGCATGCCTGTAATCTCAGCTACTTGGGAGGCTGAGGCAGGAGAATTGCTTGAACACGGGAGGAGGAGGTTGTAGTGAACCGAGATCACACCATTGCACTGCAGCCTGGGCAACAAGAGCGAAACTCCGTCTCAAAAAAAAAAAAAAAAAAAAGTCTTTGGCCCACTAATTTTACTTGGAGGAATTTATACTAAGGAAATATCCAATAGTATGGTAAAAAACTTATGTTCAAGAATATCATCACTGTTGAACATTTTAAAAATACTTAATCATGTGATAGCAATTCTAAAATACACATTGATAAATTCACATATAGAATGCTACATAGCCATGAAAGGTGAAAATAATGTTTTCAAAGAGTTGTGATGTAGGAAACTGTTCATGGTAAATGTTAATTGAAAATAAAAACAAAGCTATATTTATGTGTATGATTCACATTCAGTTAAAAAAAAACTGTTACTATATCGAAAACCTTTTTCATTGAATATATGTGCCTAGAAAAGACTAAAAAAAATAAAAAACAAACCCAGATAGGTGCTAACAGCAATTACCTGTGGATGGTAGGATTAAAGGTAATTTTTTTCATATATGTCTGTATTTTACAAAATTTATAAGAAAAACACATACTCTCTCTCTCTATGTATATATATACACACACACATATACATACTATATATATATACACATTTTTTTTTTTTGAGACAGTGTCTCACTCTGTTGCCCAGGCTGGAGTGCAGTGGCCCCATCTCGGCTCACTGCAGCTTCCACCTCCTGGGTTCAAGCGATTCTCCTGCCTCAATCTCCCGAGTAGCTGGGACAACAGGCACCCACCACCATGCCCGGCTAACTTTTTTTTTGTAATTTTAGTCGAGACAGGGTTTCACCATGTTGGCCAGACTGGTCTCGAACTCCTAACCTCAGGTGATCCGCCCACCTCGGCCTCCCAAAGTGCTGGGATTACAGGTGTGAGCCATCACACCCAGCCTCACATGCTATTTTTTAATTTAGAAAAATGATATGAAAAATAGAGTTTGTCAAAAAAAAATAGTTTGTCAATAATTACTAGGAGGAAATAGTTTATAAATGCAGAAAGGCAAACAAGAAATCACCACATGGAAACAGCAAATCCTAACATATTTTAAAAGCATGTGTACATAGTAACAAAGAACAGAAGAGAATTTGGAGAGACAAAAATAGTTAAGACAGATTTGATGAGTAGGTAAACTGTGAAAGAATATAGAATTTTAGACCAATCATAAGAGTTTACTACTAAATGAAAGTCCTGTGTGTTTAAACTTTTCTGCTTATCTGATCTTCTGATGTATCCTTCTTATCTGCAGAACATATCTGGGTGTCCATCAGCATGTTACTTCACATCTCTGTGCTTCAGTTTATTCATCTTTCAAATGGAAACAATATATAGAAGCTGCCTTATAGGGTTGCTCTGGGTATTAGACGTATAATACATGTGAACTGCTTGGTACTCTGCCTGGTATATAGTATGTGCTCAATAAATGATAGTTGTTTTATTATTGTCATTTATTATCATCATCATCATAATTAAATATTATCCTAAGCAACAATATGTTTTCCTCATAGTCCAACAATAATAATTGTGACTCCTTTCCAAAACTCCAGTCTGCAAATTTTAAATTAATATTTTCAATTAAATTAATCAGTATGAATTATTCACCAGCCTGGAGTTCAAATATGGTCTCCCTCTCTCCTCTCTCTCTCAGACGTGGGAGTCTTGATTTCTCACCCAGGCTAGTGTAAAACAGCACGATCATAGCCCACTGCAGCCTCTAACTCCTGGGCTCAGGGGATCCTCCTGCCTCAGGCTGCCGAGTAGCTGGGATTACAGGCGCCCGCCACCGTGCCCAGCTAATTTTCGTATTTTTAATAGAAACAGGTTTCACTATGTTGGTCAGGCTGGTCTCAAACTCCTGACCTCGTGATCCACCCGCCTCAGCCTCCCAAAGTGCTGGGATTACAGGGGTAAGCCACCACACCTGGCCTAATCCCTGTTTTCCTCCAACAGTCTGCCTTACTCCTTTATACTATATCCCTCCTACGTAGCTGGGATGACAGGCATGCATCACCACGCTTAGCTGATTTTTTAAAATTTTATGTTTAGAGATGGAGTCTCACTATGCTGCCCAGACGGATCTCAAACTCCTGTTCTCAAACAATACCCCTACCTCAGCCTCCCAAATCACTGGGATTACAGGCACAAGCCACCATGCCCATCTCTCATATTTCTTTTTAATTTCCTATCTACTCACCCAAATACTCACACATTTATTAGCGGAAAGTCCAGTATCTCTTTGATATGATACCGCTCCCTCCTCTTTCTCTCTCTCGCTCCCCCTCTATCTATCGGAATTGCCTCAAAGCCCTGGGGTTCTAGAGATATGGGAAATCCAATCTGTTCACTATTGTGCTCCATATTTTTAGGGGTCAGTTTGTGCTGTCACTAGCACACAGTAGCATCACTGAAGACTGGTTGCACACCAGGGGCCCACTGGCCACACCCAGCTCTCTGACACATGGTTTGGGCTGAAGAGTGTTAGTATGTTGTTTGAAAGGACCGGGCGCGGTGGCTCACGCCTGTAATCCCTGCACTTTGAGAGGCCTAGGCGGATGGATCACCTGAGTTTGGGAGTTCCAGACCAGCCTGACCAACACGGAGAAACCCCGTCTCAACTAAAAATACAAAATGAGCCAGGTGTGGTGGTACATGCCTCAGCTACTCAGGAGGCTGGGGCAGGAGAATCGCTGGAACCCAGGAGGCGGAAGTTGCAGTGAGCCAAGATCACGCCGTTGCATTCCAGCCTGGGCAACAAGAGTGAAACTCTGCCTCAAAAAAAAAAAAGAAAAAAAAAAATGAAATAGCCAACAAGTTTGGAAGTGTCACACGGAAATGTTTGTGTTTCTCATTTCTTTTGAAAAGGTAGAAGATCTAACCGTACAAGACGTATTTCCACATAGCAACAATCAGCTGGTACTGAAAAGCTCTCTTTAGATGGAGTATGCTGTTTGCACTTTGCAAAGTCCTCACTAATCCCTGTTTTTTGTTTCGTTTTGTTTTTGTTTTTGACACAGAGTCTCACTCTGTCACCCAGGCTGGAGTGCAGTGGCATGATCTTGGCTCACTGCAACCTCCGCCTCCTGGGTTCAAGCAATTCTCCTGCCTCAGCCTCCCGAGTAGCTGGGATTACAGGCACCCGCCACCATGCCCAGCTAATTTTCGTATTTTTAGTAGAGACAGGTTCCACCATGTTGGTCAGGCTAGTGTCAAATTCCTGACCTCATGATCCACCCGCCTCAGCCTCCCAAAGTGCCGGGATTACAGGTGTGAACCACTACGCCTGGCCTAATCCCTGTTTTTCTCCAGCAGTCTGCCTTACTCTTTTATACTATATGCCTGACCCCTTGTGGTCCCTTGGCCTAAAAGTTCATGGGGAGTAGAGGGAATTACACGAGTTGATGCTAGTGTATACTGCACCCTGAAAATGTGATGAGGGAAGTGGCTGAGAATATAAGTGCGGTAAGGACTGAATTACCTAAATCTTGGTAAGGTTAAACCTAGCTGATTGTCCTTTTACAATACTATATAACTAAATTTTCATTTCTGTGACAGTAATAAGAATTGCATCTTGTTTTTGAGACAGAATTTCACTCTTGTCGTCCAGGCCGCAGTACAATGGCGCAATCTAGGCTCACTGCAACCTCCACCTCCCAGGTTCCAGCAATTCTCCTGCCTCAGCCTCCTGACTAGCTGGGATTACAGGCACCTACCACCACACCCGGCTAATTTTTGTATTTTTAGTAGAGACTGGGTTTCACCACGTTGGCCAGGCTGGTCTCAAACTCCTGACCTCAGGTGATCTGCCTGCCTCGGCCTCCCAACGTGCTAGGATTTCAGGTGTGAGCCACCACACCCAGCCCCAAGAATTGCATTTTTTCTTAAAGAATGCCACCCTGAGTTTCTACTTTTGCTAGTTTGTATCTGATTTTTTTAGGCACATGCTTATGATTGTAACTGAACACAAGTTGAATCACAAAGCAAAGAAAGACACTACAACCCCTAACAAAAACAACAGTACTCCTCAAAAATCTCACCCTTCACCAATATCAAAGGCATAGTAAATTCAGCAGGGAAGAGTCAAAGAGATCAGAAGCAACACTCTGTTGGTAACTGAAAGTGAGACCAAAGATTACATCCAAACCCACAAGAGCCTAAAGTTTGACCCAAGTGCCTTTGTTTATTGAATGGAACCCTGTAGATAAACAAAGGAAGCAAAATGAGAAACACTACCCCTTCACTGGGGGTGCACAATAAGACAAAAGCATTCCCAAATGAATCCTCAGTGTGTGGGAGAGAAAGAATTTTGAGTGACCTAAGATTCAATGAGATAATAGCACCTTATATTTCTGTGAAATATTTGTCACCTTGTATTTCTAGGAAATGACCAGTGTGTCATTACAAAATGTAATACAATGAAAACGAAGTCTGAAGTTTCACACTCCTCGTTTTCTTAAAACCATGCAAAGGCAAACAGAAATGTGATACTATGAGATTTCAAGGAAACTGCAGAGTCACAGTAATTTGATTCTAAAAACAGATGCTTGACAAGAAGTTATATTTAAATCAACCATCAATCTATCAAGACATAATTTCTAAAGTTAGCAATAAATAACCTTTCCATTTCATCCTCCCAATCACCATATACATATAATTATGCTTTATGCTAAATAAGGTACATTATTTGAGGTTTTTTTTTTTTTTTTTAGCCGGAGCCTCGCTCTGTTGCCCAGGCTAGAGTGCAGCAGCGTGATCTTGGCTAACTACAACCTCTGCCTCCCGGATTCAAGCAATTCTCCTGCCTCAGACTCCTGAGTAGCTGGGATTACAGGTGCCTGCCACCACACCCGGCTAATTTTTGTAGTTTTAATAGAGACACGGTTTCACCATGTTGGCCAGGCTGGTCTCAAACTCCTGACCTCAAGTGATCTGCTCTCCTCAGCGTCCCAAAATGCTGGGATTACAGGCGTTAGCCACCGTGTCTGGCTGAATTTACGTTTTCAATATCAAAAGCAATGCCTCAAAAATGTGGAAGAGTGTTTGTAACCCACACATACTGGAGGGTAAAAATTTAAGCCATGCAAATAATATTGTTGATCTTAGCAGTTCAAAAAATATGCAGCTAAATGCTCTCTTTTGTAGTGTATTTTGGCAGGAAACTTTGGGGGATGGGGTACAAAATATTTGAATAAATCTGTTTTGATCCAGGAAAATTTTAACATGGTCTAAAATACGAACCCTCAAGCTTTACATGAGTGTTTGTAAAAATTAAAATAAATTTTTAAAATATATCCGTAATACATGCTCATAATCAAATGTCCAGACATAACAAAAGTAGAAAGACTATAAAAAAGATACCAGGAAGAAAATGAGAATCATTATAAACCCACTTCCCAGAGATAATTCTGTCCATTGTACCTTCTTCTAGAAATTGTTTCTAAACAAGTTTATTCCATATATATTATTTGTAATCTATTATTTTCACTCCATTATAGTGGACAATTTTTCATGTAAACAAATACAGATTTTATCATCATTTTAAATGAATGTATACTATTTCACTGTACCTGTGTATCACGACTTGAAAACAAATTCCTACAGGTAGACATTCTGGTGTTTTGTTTTATTTTGTTTTGTTTTGGGGACAGGGGTCTCACCATGTGGCCCAGGCTGGCCTGAAACTCATGGACTCAAGTGTTCCTCTCACCTCAGCCTCCCAAGTAGCTGGGACTACAGGTGCACACCACTTCACCTGGCTGGTTGTACCTCTTTTTTATAGTCATTTAAAAAATGCAGCCATGATCATCTTTGTATTCTCTTTGCACACATACACAAAGATTTTTTTTTTTTTTGAGACGGAGTCTCACTCTCTTGCCCAGGCTGGAGTGCGGTGGCACGATCTCAGCTCACTACAACCTCTGTCTCCTGGGTTCAGGTGGTTTACCTGCCTCAGCCTCCTGAGTAGCTAGGACTACAGGCGTGCGCCACCATGCCCAGCTAATTTTTGTATTTTCAGTAGAGACGGGGTTGCCCAATGTTGGCCAGGCTGGTCTCAAACTCCTGATCTCAGGTGATCCACCCACCTCGGCCTCCCAAAGTGCTGAGATTACAGGTGTGAACCACCACACCTGGCCCCCAAAGATTCTTTAGCATTGTTTTGCAAAACTGGGATTGCTGAATAATAGAACAGACAAACTTTACATATTGATACACATAGCAAAATTGCCCACCATAAAAGTTGGCATCAATGTGTATTCTCATGAACAAGGTGTTAGAATGCCCAGGCTTTTTTTTCATTTTCAGAGAGTAAAAATGCCTTTTTTTCTTTTGGTATACAGTATACCACATGTATAGATTTGTGTTACCATGACCATAATCAGGATACAGATCCATTTCATCTGCCAAAAAAACTCCCTTCCATGCTCTTTATAGCCACACCCTCTCCACACACCTAAATCCCTGGCAACCACTGATCTATTCTCTGTCCCCATAATTTTGTCGTTTCAATAATGTTATATAAATGGAATCCTAGAGTATGAAATCCTTCAGACTAACTTCTTTTACTCAGCATAATGCTTTTGAGATGTATCCATATTTGTTGCAGGCATCAATAGTTCTGGGGTTTCTATTATTATTATTGTTATTGCTAAGTAGTATTTCATTACATGGATGTTGCACTGTTGGTTTATCCATTCACACATTAAAGGACATTTTCTCTCAGTTTTTGGCAGTTATGAATAGAGCTGCTATAAAGATTCACTTACAGGTTTTTTGTGTGCAAGTATAAATTTTCCTTTTCCTAGCATAATACCCAGGAGTGAGATTGCTGAGTCATATGGTAAGCGCATGTTTAACTTTACAAGAAACCGCTAAACTGTTCCCCAGGGTGGCTGTACCATTTTGTATTCTCATTAGCAATGTCTGAGGGTTCCAATTGCTCCATATCCTTTCTAGCACTTGATATTTTCAGTATTTTTTACTGTAGGCATCCTAATAGATATATATAGGTATGAGCAAGCCTACTTTTTCATCCCTTTGTCAATAGTCTTATCAGTCTTTAACTTATGCCCACTCTAATGTATTATTGGTTTGATTTATATTTTCTTTGATTATACTGAAAAATAATCAATATGGATTAAATATTTGAACATATTTTCATGTTTATCGGTGTTTAAAATCCAATGTTTATTCTTTTCTTATTTATTTGTTAAAAGCTCTTGCTAAACCAAGTGTTTCAACTGTCTCACTGTTACATATGTTGCAAATATTTTTACCAGATTGCAATCTTATTTTAATCTGTAAATCTTTTCCTTTAGGGCTTCTGGCTTTGCTGTTTACAGATTCCTTCTCCATTTCAAGATGATAGAAATACTCAACCTCAAATTTCTTCAAACACTTTCATAAATTATGAAGCATTTGACTTTATTAGTACCAATCCCCTCCGCCCGAGTCCAATGAGGAGAGACTCAGAAATGGGTTAAAGGTCACCGGAGTCAGCTGTACTTACTGTTTGATGATGAAAACTTTTTTCAAAAAGTGTTTCCTTGTCAGCAGCGATGATTGTATACAACCACATCAAAACATTAAGTAAAATATTCTGCTGAGATTTAAAGTAAAAAGTCAGAGATACAGCAGGGGTAGGAGGGACACTGTCCTGATTCTTTGTGGGAAGGATGGGGTGGGGGTGAGGAGAGACTCCCTGGTGAAACTTTGCTAAGAATTAGATCGCTTTAGGCCAGGCGCAGTGGTTCCCGCCTATAATCCCAGTGCTTTGGGAGGCCGAGGCGGGCGGATCACTTGAGGTCAGGAGCTTCAGACCAGCTTGGTCAACATGGCGAAACTTGGTCTGTAATAAAAACACAAAAATTAGCTGGGCATGGTGGTGCACGCCTATAGTCCCAGTTACTTGGGAGGCTGAGGCAGGAGAATCACTTGAACCCAGGAGGCAGAGCTTGCAGTGAGCCGAGATCAGCCATGGCACTCCAGCCTGGGGGACACAGGGAGACACCATTTCAAAAAAAAAAAAAAAGAATTACAACTAATTACAGATTTTGCCTTTGCTACAAATATAGCTCAAATCTCCCCCTAAATAGTTGCTAGCGTAGTTAAGGATACCTGGGTCAGTGCCTCAGAGCCCTCAACTTCTTTGATCTTTTCTCCTTTTTTGTCATGGGGCTTACCATCTTCTGCTGCAATGAATTAATATCCAAGCATTTGCTTTGTAGAACATCCTTATAGATGCCTTTCTCACAGGTAGTGTTTCCTGACTGGGTTCTTTTCCTTTGTGCTGTTTACTCTCTTGCATATTAATCTTTTCTCTTTTCTGTAGCTTGCTTCTCTGGCTCTCCTCAACACCAATCCCAGTCATGGAGCCTCTTCCTCTGCCTTTATCCTGAAGATCACTTTTAGGGAAGCCTCTGCTTAGTTCACGCCATTCTCCTGCCTCAACCTCCATAGCAGCTGGGACTACAGGGGCCCGCCACCACACTCAGCTAATTTTTTGTATTTTTTTTTTTTTTTTTTAGTAGAGACAGAGTTTCACCGTGTTAGCCAGAATGGTCTCAATCTCCTGACCTCGTGATCCACCCGCCTCCGCCTCCCAAAGTGCTGGGATTACAGGCGTGAGACACTGTGCCCGGCCAATTAGTTATAACTCTTTAGTAAAATCAACCAATGGTTTGTCTGTATGTTATAAATAAATTATAAATAAATAATTCCCAAAGACATTCTTTTTTTTTTTTTTTTTTGGAAATGGAGTTTCACTCCTGTTGCCTAGGCTAGAGTTCAATGGCACAGTCTCAGCTCACTGCAATCTCCAAGGCCTCTCGGGTTCAAGAAATTCTCCTGCCTCAGCCTCCCAAGTAGCTGGGATTACAGGCGCCTGCCACCACGCCTGGCTAATTTTTGTATTTGTAGTAGAGATGGGGGTTTCACCATGTTGGTCAGGCTGGTCTCGAACTCCTGACCTCAAGTGATCCACTTGCCTCAGCCTCCCAAAGTGCTGGGATTATAAGTGTGAGCCACTGTGCCCAGCTTTTAAGGCATTCCATTTTTAAAGATTGTTTAAGAATCCCAGATGTTCATCATTTATGTCAAAAATTCCAAGTGCCTGTCATATCCAAGATGGAAACAAAAACCATATCCTCTCACAAGTTCTACCTGCATACTTGCCTACCTAGTAGAATGGAAAGAGAGGATTCCACGATTGGGCCTGAAAATAAAGATGTTACCAGCATATATGTTACCATCATCATTATCTTTAGAATGGTTGCTTAATTCATATTTTAGTATCATCATTGTCAAATAGTGAAATGTTTATAAAATGTCAACAATTTATCCACAAGCTACAATAAGTGAAAGCAAGGAGAAAATTATTAGGATAATTAGAGCTAAAAATAAAGTTCTTTATATAAGCTTGAAGACAGAATCTCTGAATGCCCATAATTATCTATCTGATGATGTTAACAATTGCTTTAGGCATTTTTTTCAGTGAACACTTATGGGGTACCACCCATGTCCCATACACTGTGCTAGGTCCTACCCATGCTTTGAAGTAGCTCACAGCTTAGAAAAGGGAGAAAGAAAGGAAGAATTAATATTACGTGAAACAAGCTATGATGAAGGTAGAAGCCAGGAACTGAGGAAGCAAAAATGAGCGACGATTCAGCCTGAAAAGTCTGAGAAAGTTTCACAGAGGAGTTCACAACTGAGCTGAGGATTTCTTTTTTTTCCTTTTCTTTTTTTTTTTTTTTTTTTTTTTGAGACAGAGTCTAGCTCTGTCGCCCAGGCTGGAGTGCAGTGGTGCAATCTTGGCTCACTGCAACCACTGCCTCCCACGTTCAAGCAATTCTCCTGCCTCAGCCTCCCGAGTAGCTGTGGGATTACAGGCATGCACCATCACACCCAGCTAATTTTGTATTTTTATTTTTTATTTTATTTTATTTTATTTTTTTTTTGAGACGGAGTCTCGCGCTGTCGCCCAGGCTGGAGTGCAGTGGCCGGATCTCAGCTCACTACAAGCTCCGCCTCCCGGCTTCACGCCATTCTCCGGCCTCAGCCTCCCGAGTAGCTGGGACTACAGGCGCTGCCACCTCGCCCGGCTATTTTTTGTATTTCTTAGTAGAGACGGGGTTTCACCGGGTTAGCCAGGATGGTCTCGATCTCCTGACCTCGTGATCCGCCCATCTCGGCCTCCCAAAGTGCTGGGATTACAGGCTTGAGCCACCGCGCCCGGCCAATTTTGTATTTTTAATAGAGACAGGGATTTCTCCATGTTGGTCAGGCTGGTCTCCAACTCCTGACCTCAGGTGATCTACCCACCTCGGCCTCCCAAAGTGCTGGGATTACAGGCGTGAGCCACCGCGCCTGGCCCTGAGCTGAGGATTTCTCCAGCGTGCCTTTATGCCTTTACCCATTCAAAGGTTAGAAGAGCTTTCCAGGGTGGATGGGTAAAGGCATAAAAGCACAGGGAGCAGAGCAAAATAAGGTGGGTTCAGGCAAAGTCACTTACTGGGGCTGGAGTCCAGGAAAGTCGCTCAGTAGGAAATGGCATCAGTGAGGTAGGAAGGCTGTCCCAGGCCAGCTCAGAAAGGGCTGAGGAGCCATGCCAGAAGGCCTGGATTCACTGTGTCCGCTTCCCTTCTATTTTAGCCCGAAATAGGCTTATAATGAAAAAGGTCCCTATCTTCATTTGTCAAGTGAGCCAAAACATCCTCGCTCTTGAGACACTATAGTAGGTAAGTGTGAACACTCTGAAACCAAGTGATCTGGTTTTAAATCCCAGCCTTGACCCTTGAGTAGCTGAATGACCCTGGTCAAGTTATTTACTGTCTCTGTGCCTCAGTTTTATCATTTATAAAATGAGGGTAACAATAGTACTGCCATATAGGTTTGTGGTAAGGATTCATGAGTCAATAGAGTCACACATTGCTTAACTACAAATATATTCTATGAGTCCTTAGGTGACTGTCATCATGCAAACATCATAAAATACACTTACACAAACCTAGATGGTATAGTATACCATATCCCTAGACTGTACAATATCGCCTATTGTTCCTAGGCTACATAACCGTATCGCATGTTACTGTACTGAATAAAGTAGGCAATTGTAATACAGTGGTATTTGTGTATCTAAACATAGAAAATGTACAATAAGAATACAGTATAAAAGATTTTTTTTTTTTTTTTTGAGATGGAGTCTTGCTCTGTTGCCCAGGCTGGAGTGCAGTGGTGTGATCTTGGCTCACTGCAAGCTCTGCCTCCTGGGTTCATGCCATTCTCCTACCTCAGCCTCCCGAGTAGTTGGGACTACAGGTGCCCACCACCACGTCTGGCTAATTTTTTGTATTTTTAGTGGAGATGGGGTTTCACTGTGTTAACCAGGATAGTCTCTATCTCCTGAGCTCGTGATCTGCCTGCCTCGGCCTCCCAAAGTGCTGCGATTACAGATGTGAGCCACCGCGCCCCGCCTAAAAGATTTTTTAAATGGCACACCTGTATAGGACACTTACCATGAATGGAGCTTGCAGGACTGGAAGTTGCTCTGGGTGAGTCAGTGAGTGAGTGGTGAGTGAATGTGAGGGCCTAGGATGTCACTGTACACTACTGTAGACTTTATTAACACTGTACAGTTACACTATACTACATTTACAAAAAAATTCTTTAATACTAAATCTTAGCTCACTGTAACTTTTTAACTTTATAAACATTTTAAATTTTCAAACGTATTTATTTATTTATTTATTTATTATTTTTTGCCCAGGCTGGAGTGCAGTGGCACTATCTTGGCTCACTGCAACCTCCGCCTTCCGGGTTCAAGCAATCCTCCCATCTGAGCTTCCTGAGTAGCTGGGATTACAGGCGCACACCGCCATGACCAGCTAATTTTTTGTATTTTTAGTAGCGATGGGGTCTCACCATGTTGGCCAGACTGGTCTCAAACTCCTGACTTCAAGTGATCTGCCCACTTTGGCCTCCCAAAGTGCTGGGATTATAGGCGTGAGCCACTGCACCCAGCCTTTATTATTATTTTTTGAGGCAGAGTCACCTAGGCCGAAATGCAGTGGTACAATTATAGCTCATTGCAGCTTCAACCTCTTGAGTTCAAGCAATCCTCTCACCTCAGTCTCCTGGGTTGCTAGCACTACAGGCATGTACCACCACGCATGGATAATTTTGTTTATTTTTTGTAGAGACAAGGTCTCACCATGTTGTTCAGGCTGGTCTTGAACTTTGGACTCAAGCTATCCTCCGTCCTCAGCCTCCCAAAGTTCTGGGATTACAGGCATGAGCCACTACACCCCACCTGATTCATTCATAATAACACTTAGCGTAAAACAAATACATCATACAATGGTACAAACATTTTCTTTCTGGCCAGACATGATGGCTCACGCCCGTAATCCCAGCACTTTGGGAGGTCGAGGAGGGTGGATCACCTGAGGTCAGGAGTTCAAGACCAGACTGGCCAACATGGCAAAATCCCATCTCTAGTAATAATGCAAAAAACATTATCTGGGCATGGTGGCTCATGCCTGTAATCCTAGCTACTCGGAGGACTGAGGTAGGAGAAACACTTGAACCCAGAAGGCAGAGGTTACAGTGAGCCAAGACTGTGCCATTGCACTCCAGCCTGGGTGAGAAGAGTGAAACTCCATTTCAAAAAACAAAAAAGAAAAAGAAAAAGGTGATCCCAGACCCACAGCTCACTTCTGAACTCTAAGGGCAGGAACCAAATAATGGGACATTCTCTAAACCTCAGTGCATCCAGCAGCACTTTTTTGGTGAAAGAATTCTGGTTACCTTAATATTAAAAAGAACCTTAGGGCTGGGCACCGTGGCTCACGCCTGTAATCCGAGCACTTTGGGAGGCCACAGCAGCCGGATCACTTGAGGCCAGGAGTTCGAGACCAGCCTGGGCAACATGGTGAGATGCCGTCTCTGCTAAAAATACAAAAATTAGCTGGAGGTAGTTCCAGCTACTCAGGAAGCTGAGGCATGAGAATCACTTGAACCTGGGAGGTAGAGGTTGCAGTGAGCCGAGATCATGCCACTGCACTCCAGCCTGGGTGATAGAGTGAGACTCTGTCTTAAAAAAAAAAGAAAAAGAAAAAAAGAAAAACCTTAGCTTCACTTGCCCAGCGAGGATGTATTAGTCCATTTTCACACTGCTGATAAAGACATACCCATGACTGGGTGATTTATACAGAAAAAGAGATTTAATGGACTCACAGTTCCATATGGCTGGGGAGGCCTCACAATCATGGCAGAAGGCCAAAGGCATCTATTTATTTTATTTTGTTTTATTTATTTTATTTTATTTTATTTTATTTTATTTTTGAGACGGAGTCTGGCTCTGTCACCCAGGCTGGAGTGCAGTGGCGTGATCTCGGCTCACTGCAAGCTCCGCCTCCCAGGTTCAAGCAGTTTTCCTGCCTCAGGCTCCTGAGTAGCTGGGACTACAGGTGCCCACCACCACACCCTGCTAATTTTTGTATTTTTAGTAGAGACAGGGTTTCACCATGTTGGCCAGGATGGTCTCCATTTCCTGACCTCGTGATCCACCTGCCTCAGCCACCCAAAGTGCTGGGATTACAGGCGTGAGCCACTGCAACCCAGCCTCAAAGGTACATCTTACACGGTGTTGGCAAGAGAGAATGAGAACCAAGTGAAAGGGGTTTCCCCTTGTAAAACCAACAGATCTTGTGAGATTTATTCACTACCACGAGAACAGTCTGGGGGAAACCACCTCCATGATTCAATTATCTCCTACGGAGTCCCTCCAACAACATGTGGGAATTATGGGAGCTACTATTCAAGATGAGATTTGGGTGGGGACACAGCCAGATTATATCAGAGGACATATAAAAAATGAGGGAAACTGAGGCACAGAGCAGTCTAGTGATTTGCCCAAGGTCATTGTCAGTGACAGAGGTAGAGTCTAGGATATTTGACTGCCAGGCAGTCTGCAGACAGGATGATTAAGTCATACAGATGCCAGCATATTTATAGCAAACATTGCATAGTTGAATAGCTCAGGTTTCACCTGCCTGTGACTAAAAATTAGGTCGCATTATGAAAATCTCCTAATCTTTGTCAGCTATGTAGCTTTACCTGCTTATTCAAGAATTTACCCCCCTCCCAAAGGCTTCCCTACCCACGGTCTTCTGCTTTGTCCTACCCAGGCACTATCTGCAGCGCCACAGCCCCTTATGGAAGGTGCAGACTCTCTTAGACCCGCTGTGCCCTGCAGGTAGTGCAGCTCCACTGAGTCTTCCCTGATTTGCCATCGAGTTCTGCAGACATTTCTGCTGCCCAGTCTCTGAGCCAGAATGAGCACTATGGCCTGGGGACTGGGGCTGGGGCCAGAGTGGAAAGGAGGGCACAGGGCTTGCATCAGCCACATGCCTTTGACCACGTTGGTCCTGAAGCAGGACTGTGTGTATCGCAAGCCTCCCCAATTTTTCATGAATTCAGCTTCTCAGTTACTCACCCTGGTGCCATTCCCACAGGGACTCACAACCAGACCCTCAGTCGTGAGACCTTGCCTTCCTGTCCTTCTGTACTCTTTATCTCCCCCATACTTCCCCAAATGCCTCTGTATACACACACACACACACACACACACACACAAACATACACACCAGCAAAAACAACGCCTTCTTCCCCAGTCACCAAAACAGAAAAAGTGCACACAAATGTGTTTGAACTTGTACAAAGAGGCCTTTGGAAGAATGTAGTTGCCTAACTTGAGCACCAGAAGTATCTGAGTCCTAGCTCTGTCTTCAAGAAGATAAGTCCCTATAGCTGTTGAAATCATATCATAAATGGATAAGAAGCTTAAATAAATCATTTGTGTGTGTGTTGGGGGTGGGTGGGGGGTAGGCATCATTTCTAAGCAATGCCTGCCTTAGCTTGAATCCCCCCAGAAGCAGGAGCTGAGAAGGAATTGGGTATGGGTGTTGTATTTGAAGGACGCACCAGCGAGGAAGCAGAGAGTGAGATAAGAAGAAACATCAGAAAAGGATATTGCTGTAGTCTGAATGTGTTCCCCAAGATTAATGTGTTGGAAGCTTAATCCCCCATGCAACAGTGTTGGGAGGTGAGCCTTTTGGGAAGTGTTTAGGTCATGAAGGCTCTGCCCTCATGAATTGATTAATGCTGTTATAAAAGGGCTTGACAGGGAGTTTGATCCTTTGTATCCTGTCTTCTACCACGTGAGAACACAGTGTTCCTTCCTCCCACAACTGCAGCATTCAAGGTACCATCTTGGGGACAGAGGGCAGCCCCCACCAGAAAACTAAACCTGTCAGCACCTTGATCTTGAACTTCCCAGCCTCCAGAACTATAAGAAATTTATTTTTTCAATACATAGTTTATAAATTACCCAGTCTCTGGTATTTTATTTTAGCAGCCTGAATGGACTCTGACAGGCATGTTAATAAGTAGAGTATTGAACTGTGGGCTCCTGCGGCTCCACTCGGGACCCTCCTCCCAGAAACTATGAGGAAATTGCCTCAGAATCAGAGCCAGGACTAGGGTAGAGTGAGTGAGGTGCCTAGGGAGAAAAACTTAAGGGGACACTCACTCTCAGGGTAGGCCAAGTTCAAGTCATGCAAAAACAAGGTTAGCCCTGCTCAGAATCATCCATGAAAGAAGAGGAAGACTGAGGATGTATCCACTGATTTCCATCTCCCATTGGTTGCGAATTTCCCCCCAGGTACCAATCCCCCTGCACTCCTGGACTGATCCTGTTTGAGGCCTTGTCAGCTCCTCATGGTGCCGAGAAAGCCCCTAGGCAGAGAAAAACAGAGTTGCAGGTGTGCAAGGTGGGAAGCTGCCCATGTTCTCGAAACTGCCTGCAACTGCTGCCAGTAAGCATGGGTGGCAGAGGTGAGAGAAGCAGAGCTTCATCTGCATCTGCTGTTACCCTGAAAGTGCCAACACCATTTTGAATACACATCAAAAATATGAAACCCATGTGTAGACCCCAGTATTGCTAAGTAATTGGGCCTCCTATAACTCAGCGTCTCAAAACTCAAAGCAGGTTGAAGGTAAAGACATGCTGCACTTAAAAGTACAAAATATAAATGATAATGCTAAGATTTCAGAAATATAAACCTTAAGAAATTAAAAGTATTGGCTTCCTAGTCATTTCCTTGGAAGAAAGAAGCCATATTTTATTGTTTTCTATTTTTTAGGGCTTTGGAACATTCAGCGGGTCTCACAATGCACATACTTTATGCAAAATTCAAAGAGGGAGAAATCCCTTTACCTACCTACACTCTCTCTGTTCCTCTTTCAAATTAGACCTTGGCCTCCACTACTTCACAGAAAAAGGAGGCTTAACAAAAATGCAAAGAGAAACACAAGATAAGTTTTTCCTTTGAGCTTACAAGAGCTTGGTTTTAAAGGCGATTTAAATGGTTTACATCAGTAATTTGATTATACCTATCTTCCCCAGAGTTTCTGTGAAAATTCAACTGTAGTATACTCTCAGTGAATGAGTGAATGAAAAAATTAATGAAAGAAATAATTGCAGGTTATTATAATAGTGAATTAGTGGTAGAAAGAAATTTAGACAATAAGAGTTACATAATATTAGGGTCTCTAATTTGCAGTGCTGGAACCGGACAAGAGGTAGGGTTGGAAAAGAATTAGTGGTAGCAGATGGGGGACTCTGATGTATCTTGTGGTAAGTTGATTATTGGAGGCCTCTAATTACAGAGACTCAAGTCTCTCCTGTTGTGGGTCACTTTGTATCTCCCTGAAAACAAACTTAGTCTTTCTTGGTTTACTCTCTTTTCCGTGGAGCACACCCTCCAGTAGCTTCTTGAGAAAGGTAACATTGGAAATAAATTTTTCAAGATCTTATATATCTTTATTCCAATCTCATATGTTATTGGTAGTTTGAGTAGAGGATTTAAGGTTGGAAAGCAGTTTCCCTAAGAATTTCAAAGATACTGCTTCATGGTCTTCTAATGTCTAGGGTTGTTATTGAGATGTTAAATGGCATTCCAGTTCTAAGTGCTTTGCACATGATTGGTTTCTTGTTACTTCTCCTTTCACTGGAAGATTTTAAAATCTCTTTAATTCAGTGTTTTGAAATTTCACAGTAGTTTGCCTGGGTGTAGGTCATTCTTCATTCACTGTGTTGGACACTCAGTGAGACCTTTTATTTTGGAAACATGGACTTCAATTCTGGAGCATTTTCTTCTACTTGATAATACCCCCTTTTCTTCTCCTTCATCTCCTTGTCCTTCTTCCTCTTATTTCCCCCCCCCCCCCCCACCCCGCTTCTTGTTTTTTGGCTCTTATTCTGGATATTGCTTTTAATCACATTTGGATTACTGATCTTCCCATTTTCTTGCTTATTCTCTTTTCTCTTGAGTTGCTTTTATGTTTTGTTTGTCTATTTGTTTCTTTCAGAGGGTCAGTGTGTGAACTGGTGGATTTTACTATATGATTGGACCTAGCTCTAGGATTGCATTTGGGGGATCCCATATAATGTTATCTCTAGTTATTTTATTTGGGATAGACCAGTTTCTCTGAAAAACAATTCTTTAATCTCCTATCTGGGGAGATATAAGCTTGGCTATTGACATTCTGAGAACCTCTCATAAGGAGAGAGCTGCTAGTTACTAGGAATTGGGGAAGTCATTCTTACCAGTTTATGTACTTGCTGTTAATCCCCCTCTCCCTGGGTCTGGTATTCCCAAGATGGGCATCTCTGGCCTTTTTACAGGGTAGAGGGAGAGGTAATTCATTTGGATTTTTGTAGTGAAGGGAGAAACTGGGTGATTTATTGCTCTTCACGCAGACTTTTTGACCAATCTTCTTCCTATGTTCAGCTGCTCACCAGGGCTTCCTGTCTCTAATTCTTGAGTCTTTTGGAGATTCTGCCACACAAATCAGCTTCCTTCTTGTTGACTAGCCCCTCTGCCAGCTCCTAGTCTCCACCTTTCTTTTGTCTAAGTCTGTTACCTTTATCCACCAACTTTTCATCTTCCAGAATTTTGTTGACATGTCTCTCTTGAGGTCATCTTATCTCTTTTTCCTTATGAATTTTTGCCTTTTTAATTGTACTGCTGTGTTAGTTTGAGTCTTTTGAAAAGCAGATGCCATGTTTGGATTAGATATATAAGAAATGTATTCGGGGGAAGGGAAAGCAGGACAGCCTCTGACTGCAATGCAGGTCGGATGCCTGCAGAAGGGAGAAAGGAAGAAATCAGGATTGGGTAGGAAGAGTCCAGGACTATCTTACAGTTCCAAGGAAAAGTTGACAGGCAAATGGGAAGGCTTCAGGCCAACATCACTCACTGGAGGAATCTTGTGTCTCACAGTAATGGGCTTGCATTAGTAGTCCCACCATGCACTGTCAGAAACCGGTCACAGAAAGTGTCGCTTCACGTAAGTGCAGTGAATCTAGAGAGGCAGCACCTAAAGCCACTGGTGACTTATACTCTTTAGAGCAGAAGTTCTGAATAGTACATTTCCATGGAAGCCACCATTATCATTTGAAGAGGGAATGAAAATAAATGTTTAATCCAACACTTTTTTCTTTTCGTTGTGTTTTTTTTTTTTTTTTTTTTTTTGAGACGGAGTTTTGCTCTTGTTGCCTAGGCTAGTGTGCAATGGCGTGCTCTCAGCTCACCACAACCTCCGCCTCCTGGGTTCAAGCGATTCTCCTGCCTCAGCCTCCCGAGTAGCTGGGATTACAGGCACACACCACCACGCCTGGCTAATTTTGTATTTTTAGTAGAGATGAGGTTTCTCCATGTTGGTCAGGCTGGTCTTGAACTCCTGACCTCTGGTGATCCACCCACCTCAGCCTCCCAAGGTGCTGGGATTACAGGCGTGAGCCACCGTGCCTGGCCTAACATGTTTAATAAGAAGTCTAGTTTATTCTCAACAACTATAACCTGCCCTCTACCCCTACTACTACATTAAAATTGTTGTTGGTCTAGTTAGCAATGAACTTCTGGGTTACTAAATATAATTGTTATTGTTAATAAATAAATTATTAATTATTAATGACCCCTTAGAACAAAGTGCAAAAGAGAGAGAGAGCAAAATAAGAAAAGAGATAAAAGATTGGGAGGTAGTGGTATTGAGGAAGCTGGAGAAAGAGGCATATGCGTATAGAATAGGCAGAAAGGAGATAAAGGAAGAGAAATTTTGGAGAAAGAACAGAGATGGGTAAAAAAAGATTTCTATCAAGTTTTGTTCAGTAGTGTGCAATTACCCCTTCATCTCTCCCACAAAACCTTCAGTAAAATTCCATGTTATTCATTGATAACATCGGCATTGATTTTGACAGTTATTTGGGACACCCATTGCCCAGAGATTCACGTTATAGAGAGTATAAGGGAGAATACAGAATGTCAGGAGTCCAATTGCCTCAGTTACTCAAGAGCCTCATCAATTCTCTACAGCCTGTATTACCGGTCACCTTTCTCCTCTTCTTGAAACAGTCTTCCCTTGGCTTCTATGATGCCACACTTCCTGGTTTTCCAAAGACTTTTCTAACTTATTTTATCACTCATTTTGTGGAGTCCTCTTCCTTTTCCTCATTCTTCAAATAGTGGTGGACGTCAGGGTTTCTTCATGGCTTCATTTTCCCCTGTCCACCCAACTCTTCTATTGCTATCTATAAATTCAACACGCTGATGACTCCCAGATCTTTTTTCAAAGGCCAGCCTTCCTATATGAGTTCTAAACACTTATATCCAATAGCCTACTGGACAGTTCCACTTGGATGTCCCATAAGCATTCCAAACTCAAAACAGGATCCATCAGCATCCCATTATCCCATGTCCCAAAACCATTCCCCTTCTTGCATCCCCTATGAATAACCACACAGTTACTCAAGGCAGAAATCTTGCTCCTATCCTTGGCTCCTTTCTCCCTCTCCCACCAATCAGTAATCACCAAGTCCAATCAATCTTAACTGTTCAGATCTCCAGACTTTGCCATTTTCTTTCCACCCCCCTCACCAGTACCTTAACCCACTTCATCATCACCTTTCACCAGATTACTCTAACAGCCTTTAAACTGGTCATTTATTGCTAGTCTTACCTCCAACCCTCCTCCATACTAAGTTCTTTATGCTATGGCAATAGTGTTTGTTATAAAAGGTAAATATAACTATCAACCCTTGCTTAAAATATTTCAATGATTCCTCCATGGCCTGCAAGTTAAAGTCCAGACCTCTACAGTGGTATACAAAGTCATTCATAACCCACCTCCAGCATCATGCCTTGCCATCCATTCTCATAATCTACATCTGGTTCTACCAAATTCACTCTATTGTGAACTTGCTCAGGTCTTTCTTTCTTCCACAAGTACCACTCTTCTCACCGTGCTGCCCCATTCTCCTGGCTAATTCCAACTCACCTCTCAGAGATTAGATTATATATAATTTCTCTGACCCCTACCATTGAGTTCAGTGTTAATCTTAGGTTCTACCCACACCCCATTGCTTACGCTTTCTGCTTAACACTTTTCCCACTGCATGATAATTGTCTATTTTCTTTTTCTTTTTTTTTTTTTTTGAGACAGAGTCTCGCGCTGTGTCACCCAGGCTGGAGTGCAGTGGCGCGATCTCGGCTCACTGCAAGCTCCGCCTCCCAGGTTTACGCCATTCTCCTGCCTCAGCCTCCCGAGTAGCTGGGACTACAGGCGCCCGCCACCACGCCCGGCTAGTTTTTTTTTGTATTTTTAGTAGAGACGGGGTTTCACCATGTTAGCCAGGATGGTCTCGATCTCCTGACCTCGTGATCCACCCGCCTCGGCCTCCCAAAGTGCTGGGATTACAGGCTTGAGCCACCGCGCCCGGCCTTTTTTTTTTTTTTTTTTTTTTGGATAATTGTCTATTTTCTTGTGGTGGTTTTAAAACACATCTGCATATTGACACTTGTCCAGTGAAGAGGTGGAATCTAATTCTCCTCTCCTTGAATATGAGTGGGATTTTGTCACTGTCATGAGAAATGGAATCCAGCAGGAGTGATGCTGTGTGGCTTTTGAAGCAAGGTCAGAGGAAGCCATGCACTTTCTGCAGGTTTCTCTTGGAACCTGATCACTCTGCACTGAAGAAGGGGAAAGGCTGCAGACAGACTACATTTCAGTCTTGTGGCCACAGCACCAGCCAGGTCTCAACTGACAGCCAGCATCAACCTCCAGATAGGTTACTGAGCAGGCCTTCGGGTGACCCCAGCCCTCCGCCTTTAAATTTCCTCAGAAGACATGGAGCAGGAATGAGTTGATGAGATGAGCCCTGCCCAAATTAGAGATTTGTGAGCAAAATAAATTATTATTATTTTTTTCCAGTATTAAGTTTGGGTGTCTTTTTATGTGGCCATACATGGCAGAAGCACTTTCCATTTTCCTAGCACATTCCTGAAGGTAAGGACAGTGGCTAGTTAACTAACGTATATCCAGCACCTGGCACGTAACAGGTTCACATAATGTGAATAGAACATGGATGAGAGCATAAAATGTGGTTTCAGATTTTGGAAAGTAAGTTCAGGCCGGGTGTAGTGGTTCATGCCTTTAATACCAGCACTTTGGGAAGCCGAGGGCAGGTGTATCACCTGAGATCAGGAGTTCGGGACCAGCCTGGCCAACATGATGAAACCTGTCTCTACTGAAAATACAAAAATTAGCCATGGTGGTAGGTGCCTGTAATCCCAGCTACTTGAGAGGCTGAAGAATGAGACTCACTTGAACCTGGGAGGCTGAGGTTGCAGTGATCCAAGATAGTGCCGCTGCACTCCAGCCTGGGTGACAGAGTGAGACTTCATCTCAAAAAAACAAAACAAAACAAAACAAAACAAAAAAGAAAAAGAAAAGTAAGTTCAGGCCAGGCATGGTGGCTCATGCCTATAATCTCAGCACTTTGGGAAGCCAAGGCGGGTGGATCACCTGAGGCCAGGAGTTCAAGACCAGCCTGGCCAACATGGTGAAATCCCGTCTCTACTAAAAATACAAAAATTAGCCGGGCATGGGGGCGTGTACCTATAATACCAACTACTTGGGAGGCTGAGGCAGGAGAATTGCTTGAACCTGGGAGGTGGAGGTTGCAGTGAGCCGAGACTGTACCACTGCACCTCAGCTTAGGCAACAGAGCGAGAGTCCATCTCAAAAAAAAAGAAAAGTAAAAGAAAAAACAAAAGTAAGTTCAGAGGAAGAATGAGTTCCACTGAAAAGATGGAGACCATTTTGAGATTTGGGGAAGGAATATGAATAAAAACAGATGCTATTGACATAGGTTTCATAGCTAAAAGTGGGCTTTTGCTTCCTGTATCATTCTTTTTTTTTTTTTTTTTTTGAGATGGAGTCTTGCTCTATTGCCCAGGCTGGAGTGCAGTGACCCAATGTCGGCTCACTGCAACCTCTGCCTCCAAGGTTCAAGCGATTCTCCTGCCTCACCCTCCCAAGTAGCTGGGATTACAGGTTCACACCACCATGCCCGGCTAATTTTTGTATTTTTAGTAGAGATGGGGTTTCACCATCTTGGCCAGGCTGATCTTGAACTCCTGACCTTGGGTGATCCGCCCGCCTTGGCCTCCCAAAGTGCTGGGATTACAGGCATGAGCCACCGCGCCTGGCCCTTCCTGGACCATTCAATGTTTATGGGAGAAGAAACAATACGCCAATCTTTATTTGACTAAAGGTTTGTTTCAGTGTCCTTAACTGTAGAACTTAGTTGCCCAGAATGAGAAAAATCACATCCTGCTATAACTCATGGTCTCAGAATGTACAGATATGAATCTGAGGAACAATTTATAAAATAATTTCATTTATTCTATATGAAGAGGAGAGCCTTAAAGACTGTATAAAATTTAAGAGCTATGAATAGCTGATAAGAAGCAGAATCCCTAACCTTCCCTTAGCTCTTTGGGGATTTTCTTTGCTTTCTTGAGTTAACTTATAGTTATTGCCTGTCAACTCCCTTCCAAGAACATTACCCATAACCTTCTGTGGTCTATATATAAAATCCTGGCTTCCATTCTTTCCTAAGACAATTTCCCATGAGGATATCTGTGGTTAATTGTGTGTGTGTGTGTGTGTGTGTGCGCGCGCGCGCGTGCTGCTAGCAGCTGTACAGATTAACACTTTGGTAAAACTAGAAAAACAGCCTCACCATGCACTATCTAGTCATATTGTCTTTATCTTACATCCAAAAGGCACCTTCTCTGGGGAGAACCACAATGTCAAGATTTCAAGCTGGCCAAGCCCAAGCCAGACAGTCATGGATCGGTTGGTTATCGGGTACCTCTGGGGCTATCTGAATGCTTCCTGTCCACACCTATAAATGGCTATAGGAATCCTGAAGACTAGATTTGTTTGAAAGTTGGATCAGATGTAGCAAGAAGTATTGCTAATTGGAATTCACAAGGGTAGCTGCTTAGTGAGTCAGCGCATCACAGGAAAGGGAGTGAGATTTCACTCCTCTGAGAAATACCTTTGGCAGAATTCTATCATTATTTATGACTTGGATTCCAGGATACATGAAGAAGGGATGGGGGACAGAGTGTTTGTAGGTGGAAGAAATAACATTGCCTCAGAGCCAAATGTTCAATTTTTCTCCAACACCAATCAATATGTGATTTGATTGCCATAGTTAGTGCTAATGTTTATTCAGTGACAATCTAGGAGACGTTTCCACCTGAAGAAAGGAAAAAAAGTATATATAATTTTACACGTTTATAAAAAAGTATGTAAATATACACACATATACATATATATATGAATATGTACTTATTCACCTTATTAGATAATTCAGATTCCTTTGTTGTTCATAATCAATTGGAAAATCTGTTCTGGGTACAGTTAGTACATTATTTTATTTTCTTTTTATTTTTCAAGGTGGAGTCTTGCTCTGTCACTCAAGCTGGAGTGCAGTGGTCTGATCTCAGCTCACTACAACCTCTGCCTCCCAGGTTCGAATTATTCTCCTACTTCAGCCTTCCGAGTAGCTGGGATTACAGGCGTCTGCCACCATGCCCGGCTAATATTTGTATTCTTAGTAGAGATGGGGTTTCACCACGTTGGCCAGGATGGTCTCGAGCTCCTGACCTCAAGTGATCTGCTGACCTCGGCCTCCCAAAGTGCTGGGATTATAGGCATGAGCCACTGTGCCCGACAGTACGTTATTTTAATTCCTTCCTCACACATTTAGCAAGCGTTTGGAGGTCCCGTATGTGTCAGGCACTGCGTTAGACACTTGGGAAACACGAATGAGTAGGGCAAAGTTCTAGCCCTCAGGAAATATGAGAAAGCCCAACATCTGAGGGAAAATTTTAGCACAACATTAGAATCTTTAGCACATAGGATCTTTGATTATTTAGTATTCCAATAAATCACTGAATAAATAGATTTCATAGTCTTAAAGACACATAATAGGTACAAGACAAAAATATTCCTTAATTTCATGAGTCTAATTAGAGTACCTTTTGGCCACTATTCACTATCTTCCTGCATGGGCATGGGGTGTGGTTAAATACTTAGCAGTAATAGTAAGCATTCTTCAAGTTACTTCACGTAACAATAATGAATAAATAATACAGATAGGCTGGGCGTGGTGGCTCAACGCCTGTAATCCCAGCACTTGGGAGGCCAAGGCAGGTGGATCACAAGGTCAGGAGTTCGAGACCAGCCAGACCAACATGGTGAAACCCCATCTCTACTAAAAAAATACAAAATTAGCCAGCTGTGGTGGCACATGCCTGTAATTCCAGCTACTTGGGAGGCTGAGGCAGGAGAATCGCTTGAACCTGGGAGGCAGAGGTTGCAGTGAGCCGAGATCGTGCCACTGCACTCCAGCCTGGGCAATAAGAGTGAAACTCCATCTCAAAAAAATATATATATATATATACACACACACATACACACACACATATATATATACACACATACATACATATATATATATAAAATCTTGATAATCATTGTATTTGTTGTCCCTCAAAATGTTGTGTAAGGGCATGTATACATTTCATTTGAGTTATTGATAAAACTGCAAAGTTTTAGAGCCCTGTGGCATGCCATTATAGACCTCCTTTGAAGTTGCATTTGGCCCATTAATAATGTTTAATTAGCAATGGATCTGTCATCTTTTTTTTTTTTTTTTTTTTGGACTGAGTTTCACTCTTGTTGCCCAGGCTGGAGTGCAGTGGCACAATCTCGGCTCACTGCAAGCTCTGCCTCCCGGGTTCACGCCATACTTCTGCCTCAGCCTCCCCAGTAGCTGGGACTACAAGCACCTGCCACCACCACTCCTGGCTACTTTTTTGTATTTTTAGTAGAGATGGGGTTTCTCCATGTTGGTGAGGCTGGTCTCGAACACCTGACCTCAGGTGAGCAGCCCACCATGGCCTCCCACAGTGTGGGATTACAGGCGGGAGCCACCACGCCTGGCCTGGATCTGTCATCTTACCATTCAGTTTGAGTTCACTCCATCTTGTCTCAAGGAAACATTTTATCCTGACTGAAATCAAGATACACTATTTTAAAAAATCTATCTTCTCTCAGTGTCAACTCTATCATGAAAGGAAACAAGGTTAGTTTGGCATGGCTTGTTCTTAGTAAACCCATGCTGTTTCCTGTGCTGTGTGTTTACAAACCATCTGTTCACCATCTGATGCCAGAGACTGAACATCAAATTCACCAATTTTATGATTTTTTTTCCTGTCTTAAAAGTAAGATTTATTGCATGCAGAACTAAATTTAGTTTTATTTTTATTAATAAAACGTAACAGATTTGGGCAAGACTTTGAATATAATACATTTGCAGATAAAAATATATGTTTATGGCTTGCGAGGGCCCTGATTCTATCACTACTTGAAAGTTGAGAAAACATGAGGCTCTAACCCATATGTTGCACCCCATGGGTTGCTATGCCACTATATCCATCACTGTGTTTGTGTGGTGTTTCCTTTGGTGTCCTTTGATGCTCCTATGTTTAATACTGGTGATAAGCACAAAGGCAGAGCCTAAACCTCAGACATACACAAGGGGTTGATGCAAATGATTTAATAATTGGTAGGAAAAGCAAGGTGACATACTAGAAAGAAATTGCACCAAGATAGCAGCAGCCAAACAGCAGCTGTCCTATTCCAGTGTGGATGCACAATAAACACTACCTAGTAAGATGAGAAAGGCCAGCAGCAGCCTATATTATATTATTATATTGTACCCCACCCTGACCCCCAATATGTAATGTAAATTCCATAGTTTATGGAATGAAACCAAATAAGCCCACATTTCCAACCACTACCACCTTTTTTTTTTTTTTTTTTTTTTTAATTAAAAGCAATAATTGTGAAGGGAAAGTGAAGGTAAAATTTTGCTCTTGTAACATTGATTTTGTTTCTTTTTTGAAACGGAGTTTCGCTCTCATTGCCCAGGCTGGAGCACAGTGGCGCAATCTCGGCTCACTGTAACCTCCGCCTCCTGAGTTCAAGTGATTTTCCTGCCTCAGCTTCCTAGCTGGGACTACAGGCATGTACCATCATGCCTGGCTAATTTTTGTATTTTTAGTAGAGACGGGGTTTCACCATGTTGACCAGGCTGGTCTCGAACTCCTGACTTCAGGTGATCCGCCCGCCTTGGCCTGCCAAAGTGCTGGGATTGCAGGCATGAGCCCCCACACCTGGCCTTTATTTTTATATTTAATGTGCTCTGGATCATGAAGATAAGAGCAGAAAGAGTGACGGAAAGTAAAACAATTAACTCCTGCTGCACCTTGAGCTGGTCTGCCCGCCTCAATGAAGCAGGCAGTTGAATTTGTGTGTGCATCCAAACAAATCCACACTGCATTGGTTTTCCCTCACATGCCTTGCAATTTCATGTTTCAGGAATTTTATATTCCTTCATGTAGGAAGCTGACAATCACAAATGAGCGTCCTTACAGTTTTTTCTAATTTTTATGTGCCTAACTATGCTTCATCCCACACCCTTTTTATCTTCTCTCCTTCAGAAAAATTCTAATTGGACACCATGGAGTGAGTTTTCCTCTCTAGTTCAGATTATATTTACAAAATTGCTAGAAAAACACCAACATTGCCTCACTCCCAGAAAAAAATATTACAAAGCAAGTCTCCTCTGTACAGCCAAATTACTGTCATGATCACACAGGAAACAAATGCAGTTACCCTCTCTTCTTCTCAAATTCTTAAGTAATCGAGGGCAAGGACCAAGAGAAAGAAAAACAAAAGTTGCTTTGATTGGGAAAAAATTTTTTTTTTTTTTTTTTTTGAGACAGAATCTTACTCTGTCGCCTAGGCTGGAACGCAGTGGCACCATCTCGGCTCACTGCAAGCTCCGCCTCCTGGGTTCACAACATTCTCCTGCCTCAACCTCCCGAGTAGCTGGGACCACAGGTGCCTACCACCACCCCCAGCTAACTTTTTGTATTTTTAGTAAAGACGGGGTTTCACCGTGTCAGCCAGGATGATCTCAATCTCCTGACTTTGTGATCCATCCGCTTCGGCCTCCCAAAGTTTTGGGATTACAGGCCTGAGCCACCGCACCCGGCCGGGAAAAATATTTTGAGAAGCATTACGAAGATGTGCGGTGTCTGACATAGTAAATTTTACTTAACCAGAATATTCAGGGAATTGGGGCTCTAGTTTTTGTTTTTGCTTGTTTACTTGCTTTTGTTTTAAATTTCCTAGTTTAAAAGATGCTGGATTACTATATGATTCCATTTTCATGTTATTCTGGAAAAGGCAAAGCTGAAGTGTCAGAGAACACATCTGTGGTTTCCAGGGTTTAAAGGTGAGAGGAAGCGTTGACTACAAAGAGACAGCACAAGGTGCTTTTTCAAGTGTGGAGCAATTCTGCGTTTTAATTTTGGTGGTGATTCCACGATTGTATGCATGTTTCAAAACACGTGGAAATACACACTAAAAAGAGTGAATTTTTCTGTAATAAAATTAAAAATAAACAAATGAGGTAAAATTTTAAGTTGTGTGATGAAGAAGGAAGACTACTGAATTGCGATTCAAGTGACCTAAGGTGACTCCTGCTAGTTCTATCCCCCTTTCTAGCACTAAAGACAAATGTACTTTTGCTTTTTTCTTATCACTAGAAATCTTTCTAAAATTACTTTAGGATATGTGCCTGCTGTAGGAAGTAGAACATTCAAGACGAAAACATCAACTGCCCTTGGTGTTTCAGTCTTTGGGACCTCTTTGTCACATTCTGGGATATGGAAGGTAACATCCAGTATCCCAGTATCCAGCTGGGGAGCCAGCTGAATGCTCACCCCTCCCTGTCCTTCCCTGGTGCTTTACACCTCCACAAGCTATCATATTTTAATAGATTTACCAAAGTCTTAATGCATTTAATTATTTATACGTTTTATTGTAAGCAAAATTAACAATTCCGTTCTTAGATGCACTTAATGAGTTCAATAATCAAGCACTTGAGAGAACAACATACGGTTCTGTGATTGGATTCAGCAACACAGAGACATCTATACTGAATTGTCCTCCTGCACACATTCTCTGCAACTCTCACTCTGCCTCTTTTTCCTGTAAACAGCTCTTATGCTAGAGCAGGTATCTCCAACAGTGGATCAAGAGAAATCCTCCTATCAGACAGTCATGCATTGTTAACTATCATGCACTGAGGTGTTCTTTGTTATAAAAATATTTCTTGTATGCTTTTACAGCTTCATGAATGATATATCCTCGGCATTTCTATATAGTTAGTCCCAGGGTATTTTTACTACCTCATTCCCAATTCGTTTTCTATTTCATCGGTGTTCTCTGTCTTTAGACTTGGTCTCCTGGACTCTCTGTTCTGTTTCACTAGCTTGTCCTGTATGATTTTTTTAGGGCTCATTTATACAGTTAAGCCATTTTTGCTTCTGATAACTTTTGATGATGTAAACTGGTACGCAATCACTGGATGATAGCATATTGATTGATGACAGTTATCAAGCGAAAATTTTGCCCAGCAGAACCTTGGTGCAGTGTGTCTAAGCATTTTAAAGATAGATAGACAGACAGACAGACAGACAGATAGATAGATAACAGTATCTTTCACATTTCATTTGTTTCTGGTGATACCCAAGTTCCAGAGTTTCTAGCAGCGACTGTAGATCTATACAAAATGGGGAGGAAAAGTCTTCCAGTCAGAGGTTATCCCTGGCTCCTCCTTCTCCATCACCCTTCACCTCCTACTGGTTGCCACCTCTTGTCAGCTCCCTCACTTCTCTGTGTCACTCTGTCCCTGCCCCCCTGGAAAAGGCTTCCACCCTCTGTATTCCTGGACCACAGCCACTTGCCTAAGGAACCTGGCCATGGAAAGTACTCAGTAAATATTGGATGGACGGATGGCTGCATGAATGGATGGAGGAAAAGGAAGGAAGGAAGGAAGGAAGGAAGGAAGGAAGGAAGGAGGGAGGGAGGGAGGGAGGGAGGGAGACTGGAAACAAGAAAATAAGAAAAATTTAAAAAAAGGAATAGTTCTTTTTGATGTCATGTGGACAGAGTACTTGGAAATCAGAAATGACCAGGCTATGAAGCATCTAATTTCCCAGCTCTCTGGACAGGAGAACGAGCCTAAACAAATAATTTTTTCCCACCCTAAGGTTTCCCACTATTCCCGCTATCCATGTGGATAGTCAGCATTTGGCGATTAACAGTATTGTACCAACACAAAGTAGAGAAACAAATCAATCTCTCACGTGGTCCTCTGGGAAGGTGGTGAGGCGTGCCTCTTACTGGCAGGCTCCGCCCACCTCCATACTCACAGCTCCCTATATAGCCCTCATGCATATGGCTGCATGAGTCATCCTGACCCTTAGTAAGCTTTGTTGCCTGATTTCCTGTTCTTTCAAATGAGAAAGCTCTACCACAGCATTTCTCAGAGAGACCTAAGTCCTTCTCACCTGCCTGGGAGTCTGAAACCTCTGCCCTGGAAAGCCATGCTAGCCAAAAGATCAGCAGCCGGGGCTACATATTGATAAACTAACTAAAGTAACAAGGTTTAAGCGAGAAATTCACTCTTAAAACCATCGCTCTCTTTGTTGGTAGAAATGGAGCCCCTCACATAAAACTATGTTGATCATAGTTCTGTTAACTAAGAATTTTTTTTTTTTCTAAACTGCTGCTGTTTATTCCAGTGGTCTGATACTAGAACTTGATCATGTTTATACAGGTCAATGTTTTTTGGCATTACTTCATATGCGAGTAAGCCCCATAAAGTGAATTTAATGTGTGTGGGTGGATGTTATTAGCTGCTGACATTGCCTTTAATATTTTCTGTTTGCTGCAGCTGTATACCATGGTGTAAAGAGGGACCACTTTTCCCTTCTCCGGGTGCGGGTGTGAGGCAATCGAAGTAGGCTGTATCCGGCTTTTTGCCTCACAGAGAATCTTCTGTGTAAACCAGCTAAGAAGGTGAAAAGTCAATTGCCCATGGCCAAAAGCTTAGCAGGCTTTCCCTAAAGACAGAGAAACTCTTTCCTACCACCTTCAGCCAAGGCATGAACGGGGTTATAGTCCTGGCCTCAAACAGTTCCAACAATTTAGAGGTTATACAATGATCAGCAAAAACAGTATGGCCAAAGAGGAAGACTGAAAAGTTCATACAATTCTAGGCTCTATGAGGTAAGGACAGTGTCTTTTTTAAAACCTACTCATAGGCCGGGCTCAATGGCTCACGCCTGTAATCCTAGCACTTTGGGAGGCCGAGGCGGGCAGATTGCCTGAGCTCGTGAGTTCGAGACCAATCTGGGCAACACGGTGAAACCCCGTCTCTACTAAAAATACAAAAAACTTAGCCGGGGCTTGGAGGCGTGCACCTGTAGTACCAGCTACTCAGGAGGCTGAGGCAGGAGAATCGCTTGAAGCTGGAAGGCGGAGGCTGCAGTGAGCCGAGATCATGCCACTGCACTCCAGCCTGGGCGACAGAGCGAGACTCCATCTCAAAAAAATAAAATAAAATAAAATAAAATAAAACCTACTCATTAGGTGCTCAGTAGTGTGCAAATGTGGGTTCCTAATTAATAAGCCTTGTTTGCTGATAAATGGAAAGGCATTCTCATACACATTATTGATAATCCAGGAGGAACTGTGATTCAAGGTATAAAGTTGAAGGTGGAAACCAGAAAACAAGTCCTATGTGTTCTTATTACGAAAAAAAAGACACATTTTTTCAATAGCCAATTATTATAGTGACAATGTGTTACCAAAATAATAAGAATACAAGTGTTAAAACATTTTAGCAGAACTGGATTTTCAGTTAAATAGATCTCTTGCTGTTTCAATCCTTAAAAAAAAAAAGTACAAAAAGTATCTTTTCTAAAACTGAAAACTGACTGCAAGGGAGAGAAGAGACTCTCATGTAAGAATTTGGCTCAACTGCCAACTCACCGGTATATATAATTCCAATAGATTAATCTGCCATTTTGATTTGAAGACGCCAATGGAGACGTATTTAGTGCTTACAATTGCACCTTCTATCTGCATTCACCATAGACCTGTAGTAGAAAGCCATGCTCTCAGCCTGTACCTGCTCCATTTCTAGCGTAATGATTTTCTGGCCAAATTTAGGACCCTTAGTGTCAGCTAACCATGTTGTCTCCACTAGTCCTACTGTGTTGCAGGAATGTGGAGACACAAAGCTGAGCAGACGACCGTCAGTAAGATCCTACCTGCTTTAGTTCTCAGTGCCAAGGAGATCCTGTAGTGAGTGATGGCTCGTTGGACTGAATTATAAGACAAACTCAGAAAGTTATTTGAAAATATGAGTGTGGCTGGGCGTGATGGCTCACACCTATAATCCCAGCACTTTGGGAGGCCGAGGCAGGTAGATCACCTGAGGTTGGGAGTTCGAGGCCAGCCTGACCAAAGAAAGATGGAGAAACCCCGTCTTTACTAAAAATACAAAATTAGCCAGGTGTGGTGGCACAATGCCTGTAATCCCAGTTACTCAGGAGGCTGAGGCAGGAGAATCGCTTGAACCCAGGAGGCAAGAGGTTGCAGTGAGCGGAGATCGCGCCATTGCACTCCAGCTTCGGCAACAAGAAACTCCGTTTCAAAAAAAAAAAGAGAAAGAAAATGTAAGTGTAACTTCAGTTCCCCAAACTGGTCAGTCTTTTCTTTCCTTTTTTTTCTTTTTGATGGACAATTTCAAGAAATAAAAAAATAAAATGTAACAGACATGTTTGAAGTTCTTTCCAATTTTATTTCCTTCCTCTCCCCTGAATTTGGTGTTTATTAATCCCATACAAGCTTTTTATATTTTCTATATAGAAGTGTCCATAATCAATAACTAGAATTCTTTTGTATGTTCCAGTCTTTATATGTGGTATCATACTGACATTGTAGACATCTTTCTGTAACTTGCCCTTGCACAAATTATGTTTTTGAGATTTATACTGTTGATAATGCAGTTACTCATTTTCTTTATAATATTCATTTTCTTTGTAATTTCATTTGCAAGTGGCCAGGCGCAGTGGCTCACACGTGTAATCCCTGCACTTTGGGAGGCCGAGGCGGGTGGATCACTTGAGGTCAGGAGTTCAAGACCAGCCTGGCCAACATGGTGAAACCCCATCTCTACTAAAAATACAAACAATTAGCCGGGCGTGATGGCAGATACCTGTAATCCCAGCTACTCAGGAGGCTGAGGCAGGAGAATCGCTTGAACATGGGAGGCAGAGGTTGCAGTAAGCTGAGATCACACCACTGCACTCCAGCCTGGGCCACAGAGTGAGACTCCGTCTCAAAAAAACAAAATAAAATAAGTAATTTCATTTGCTTCGTAATATTCCAATGAATGAATTAATCAACTATCCATTCTTCTCTTAAGGGACATTTTATATTATTTTCTATTTTTGGTTCTCATCATCATAACTGTCATGAATATTTTGACATGTCCTTTTATGCATATACACAAGAGCTTCTTTAGAATGTATGCCCAGAGTGAACTTGCTTTGTAATCTTGACTTTTATGATATTGCCAAACAGAATCAAGTTACACTAACATCAACAGTAGACGAGATTTTCTGTGGCTCAGCATCTTTGACATTACATACATAAAAATTTCTCTTTGTAGAGTTGGGGTCTCTCTATGTTGCCCCGCTGTTCTTGAACTCCTAGCCTCAAGTCATCCTTCCACCTCAGCCTCCCAAAGCTGGGAATCAGGCCTGAGCCACCACACCTTGCTGACAAAACTTGATATTATTGGTCTTTTAAATGTTTCCAATCAAATAAGTGTGAAACAACTTTTTGTTGTTTTAATTAGTATTTTTCCATGATTACCAGTGAGGGTAAAAATCTTCTCACATTAGCCATTCAATTTTCCTCTTCCAGGAATTGCCAAGTTATGTCTTGTTTCATTTTATATTGTATCATTAAAATGTATCACTTGTCTTTGTTTTATTGATTTATAATGTTAAATGTTCTGAACACTAATCCTTTGTCTGTCTTTGAGTTGTAAATATCTTTCTAGTCTGCGCCTTGTCTTTTCACTTTCATGTTTTCTATTGTTAATGCACAGTTTTGTGTGCTTACTCATTTTTGTTTGTTTGTTTTTTGAGGCGGAGTCTCTCTCTGTTGCCCAGGCTGAAGTGCAGTGGCGCAATCTTGGCTCACGGCAACCTCCACCTCCCAGGTTCAAGCGATTCTCCTGCCTCAGCCTCCCAAGTTGCTGGGATTACAAGCACCCACCACCATGCCCAGCTAATATTTTGTACTTTTAGTAGAGATGGGGTTTCACCACAGTGGCCAGGCTGGTCTCAAACTCCTGACCTCAAGTGGTCCGCCTGCCTTGGCCTCCCAAAGTGCTGGGATTATAGGCATAAGCCACCGTGCCCGGCCTATGATTTTCAATAAAGTTTTATATTTTGCTCTGTAAAACTTTTGCATGTCTTTTTTTTTTTTTTTTTAACCACTGTAAATGGTATCTTTTATCAAATTAATGTTGGTCCTTTGTTGGTGGTGATAGAAATAAAATTGATTATTGTATAATTGCAGTTTTTTTCTCCCAGCTGTTCTCACTTAAAAGGGTTAGCAATTTGTAAGTTATCTTGAAATTTTCTTGTACACAATAACATTGTCTTATATCTTATGACTTCTTGTCTTACTGTGGGGGGCTAGGACTCGATAAATTAAATGTATAATAGAAAAGCAAGTAGCCAGAAGGCTTGTTCTATTCCTGATTATAAAGAGAATTTCTGGCCCAGCACAGTGGCTCACACCTATAATCCCAACACTTTGGGAGGCCAAGGCGGGGGGATCACTTGAGGCCAGGAGTTTGAGACCAGTTTGGCCAAAATAGTGAAACTTCAACAATTAGCCTGGCATGGTGGCCCGTGCCTGTAATCCTAGCTATTTGGAAGGCTGAGGCATGAGAGAATCACTTGAATCTGGGAGGCAGAGGTTGCAGTGAGCTGAGATCCCACCACTGCACTCCAGGCTGGGCAACAGAGTGAGACTCCATCTCAAAAAACAAACAAAAAAAAAAAGATTTGAGAATCACGCCTGTAATCCTAGCACTTTGGGAGGCCAAGGCCAGTAGATCACAGGGTCAAGAGTTCAAGACCAGCCTGGCCAACATGGTGAAACCCCATCTCTACTAAAGATACAAATCAGCTGGGTGTGGTGGCACATGTCTGAAATCCCAGAAATTCAGGAGGCTGAGGCAGGAGAATTGCCTGAACCCGGGAAGTGGAGGCTGCAGTGAGACAAGATTGCACCATTGCACTCCAGCCTGGGCAACAGGGCAAGACTGTATCTCAAAAAAAAAAAAAAAAAAAAAAGGAAAAATCTAAATATTACCAAATATCACGAGTATTGCTTCCTCCCTATTAATGTTTCACAATGTACAGGGGGTCTGTTCAGAACACAATAGCTGCTCTAGCGATCAAAATCACTATACATGAACTAGTATTTCCATTTTTCAGTATGCCTATTGATGGGCTGCTCCACACAAAGAACAAATTATATATCTTGTTAACTTTTGGCCAAGTTGATCAATTTCATGATATCCATAAATGCCACACTAAACAGAGTGAACACATACATAGTCATAAAACAGCAGGCTGAAGCTAACTTCAAAAACAAAGAAAAAATGCAACTCTAAACCATTCTGCATTCAAGTTCCCAAATGACTCCCCTGGAGGCCTTTAAATTGTATTTGTTTGGAACAAACAAACAAAAACAAAAGGAGTTCATCGTTAGCATGTGGAGGATGTTCATTAGCGACTGCAAGAAGTCACAGTCTAAACCACTCCGTTCTAGAAACCCATTATAGTCATGCAGGCCAATAGCACTATTCTGGAAGGTAGCTATCTCTCGTGCCCTCTAAGAACCATCGTTTTGCATCATTAGCAAGAAGCAAAGAGTAGATTTTAAACCTCTTTAAGGCCGGGCGCGGTGGCTCACGCCTGTAATCCCAGCACTTTGGGAGGCCGAGGCGGACGGATCACAAGGTCAGGAGATCGAGACCACGGTGAAACCTCGTCTCTACTAAAAATACAAAAAATTAGCCGGGCGCGGTTGTGGGCGCCTGTAGTCCCAGCTACTCAGGAGGCTGAGGCAGGAGAATGGCGTGAACCCAGGAGGCGGAGCTTGCAGTGAGCCGAGATCGCGCCACTGCACTCCAGCCTGGGCGACAGAGCGAGGAAAAAAAAAAAAAAAAAAAAAAACCTCTTTAAACTTTAAACTCCTCTGCGTCCTATTCAAAAACTAGAATACCACTTAAAACAGATTTTTAACTCTGCACTTTAAAAAGGGATTTCAAGTGTCTTGCATTTTAAAGACACTTCATTACAAAAGTTAGAAAATTAAAGTATAAAACTTATCAAAACAAGCTTTTAAGTTTTCAGGATGATTCACTGCAAAATTTCTTTAAACAGACTCCCCTCTTTTTTGTGTGTTGAGTCTTCAGGGAAAATAAGTGATAGTAAACATCAACCATTGACACCTGCAAACTAGGAAAAAAAAGTGTTGCTTGGACATGGTAGAGAAAATAATTTATTTTTACAGAAAGTTAGCCGGGCGTGGTGGCTCACGCCTGTAATCCCTGCACTGTGGGAGCTCAAGGTGGGTGGATCACCTGAGGTCAGGAGTTCAAGGCCAGCCTTGCTGACATGATGAAACCCAGTCTCTACTAAAAATACAAAAATTAGCTGGGTGGTAGTGGCGCGTGCCTGTAATACCAGCTACTTGGAAGGCTGAGACAGGAGACTCTCTTGAATCTGGGATGCAAAGGTTGCGGTGAGCCGAGATCGCACCACTGCACTCCAGCCTCGACAACAGAGTGAGGCTACGTCAAGAAAAAAAAAAAAAAAAAAGAGAGAGAGAGAGAAAAAAAAAAAAAAAAAAAAAAGAAAGAAAGAAAAGAAGAAAAGAAAAGAAAAGAAAGAACGAAGGAAGAAAGATAGGAATTTAACATACAGGCGATTTTTCAGGTTCTCATTTGCTAAACCAACGATGCAGAATTTGTGAAGTAGGGGCAACAAGTTGCTGAACCTGAGAGACGCTTCTAAACGCGCTCAGAGGTTATTTCAACTGTGCTGTTTGCTAGTTCAGGTACAACAGGCAAAGACAGAAAGATGCCAACGCTCTCTCCACCCTCCCACCGCCGGCTCACAAAGCGAGGAGCATGCACCCAGCCGTCCAAACACGTAGCGATCTCGCCGCTTTAAGCCGCTGTCCCCCTCGGCCCGCCCACAAGAAGGCGGGGAGGCGCGGGGTCTGCTGGGAGTTGTAGTTTCGAGCCAGGCCTGAGAGCTTCTTGACTCGTTTCCTTTGCCCCCCTCCCCCGCCCCCACACTGCACAGCTGCCTACGGACTCTGGAGTTGCCGTGTATTGAGCATGGGGCACAGCCGGGGATAAAAAGGGAGAAGGATCCTTTAATCTGCGGATCGGGGCGCCGTTGATGAGTGTTAGGTGTTGGAACGCAGAGTAAGCGGCGCGCATGCGCGGCTGGCGGAGGTGGGGGCCGCTCCTCCCGCGCCTTTCAAGGGCTGGCTGATCCCTTAGGGCTGGCTGGGCTCAGAGGTAGGGCCTGCGGTGCAAGTTTGTGATAACATTGCTTGTAGGCTGCGGTTGTTAAGGCAGAGATTTGGAGGGGGTCGGTTGGGGGTGCTGGGTAGTGTCAGTAATCAAGGGTTTTAATCGCTACTCCATCCTGGCTTTCGGGAACCTCCCACCTCCTACCCTTTCCCAGTTTGCAGAATTGCAGCTTTCCCCATCCCCCACCCCGATCGCTTCGTGGGAAGCCTTTCCATACTGTGTTGTGAAATCCGTTAGACCTTCTCAGCCAAGGCCTTTTAGCCCGCCTGGAATTCAAGCTGCCCCCTCCTTGCCAAATCCAGATCATGCGAGACAACAAAGGGCTTGAGGCACAGGCCCTACAAGGCAGTGCCCTTGCCAGCTCTTCTAAGCTTATTGTTTACCCTGCCCTCTTCCCCTACAAATTGAGACAGCCAGGCGATAGATTAGATAAATAGATTCCATGTCCTTACATTTGCAACAGGCTTTCATATCTTCCTTTGCTCTGGAAGGTGGCATCATTATACAAAAGGACAAGTGAGAACACACGAATGTAATCAGTGGCAGAACCCCAGGACTGAACCCTACAGGAGTTCTAAGTCTATTGTTTTTCCTACCACTTCACAAATGTGTCAGAAAGAGCTGAAGGAGGTGACCAGCTGCACCTGACGCTAGCTGGCTTTCTGAATGCTCAGGCCCTGAGCCCCTGGCTCACCACAATCACTCTTAAATTGACTAGCAATTGCCCCTTAGTGAGTGACCTCTCCAGCAAGCCCGCAGGATTTTGCCTAGGGTAATGTTTCAGATTGAGCACATACTTTGTGCTGGGCCCTGGAAAGATGTACATCAGATCTTAAGTTAAAAGGTTCCTTTCCCCCAAGGACACCAGGCTGTCCTATAACGTATTCTGTATTTCCCAAAGGATAGGGTTAGCCACAGTTTGTTATATGATTGCTTGTTTGCCTGTTTTTTTCTTTTCTTTATTTCTTTGAGACAGGGTCTCCCTCTGTCACCCAGGTTGAAGTGCAGTGGCGTGATCATAGTTCACTGCAAGTTCAGACTCCTGGGCTCAAGCGATCCTTCTCCCACCTCAGCCTCTGGAGTAGCTGGAACTACAGGCATGCACCACCATGCCCAGCTAATTAAAAAAAAAAATTAGAAGAGGTCTCACTATGTTACTCAGGCCGATTTCAAACTTCTGGGCTCAAGTGATCCTCCTGCTTCAGCCTCCCAAAGTTCTGGGATTACAGATGTAAGCCACCACACCTGGCCTGCCTGCCTTGCTAGAGAAGCTGCAGCACTATTTTGTTCACCATTGTATTAGAAGTGCTAACATATAGTGGCCTTTTGATACATGTCAAATAGACATACAAATGATGAATGCATAGTTCAGTCTCTGACCTTCATGTCTGTTGGGAGAGGTGGAGATGAAAATAGAGGTAGGCTGGGCACGGTGGCTCACACCTGTAATCCCAGCACTTTGGGAGACTGAGGCGGGCGGATCACGAGGTCAAGAAATGGAGATCATCCTGGCCAACATGGTGAAACCCTGTCTCTACTAAAAATACAAAATTAGCTGGGTGTGGTGGCCCATGCCTGTAGTCCCAGCTACTTGGCAGGCTGAGGCAGGAGAATCGCTTGAACTTGGGAGGTGGAGGTTGCAGTGAGCTGAGATTGCTCCACTACACTCCAGCCTGGCAACAGAGCAAGACTCCATCCGCCCCCCAACACCTTCCTCCAACCAAAAAAAAAAAGAAAAAGAAAATAGAGGTACATGTTTATACAAAGTTTTGGAACAGGAAGGCAGATGCACATAACTGCCTGGCGTGGTTCCAAAAACCTGAATGGAGAAGGCAGTATCTGCTAATGGGGGCTCTCTGCTAAGCTTTGGAATTGTCCATTATTGTGTTAGCATAGAAGAAGTTATCACACCAAAAGCTCCCCATGAGCTTTGCCTGGGAAAGGGACTGATTATTTAAGAGCCGACCACACAGGCACAGAGATGCTATCCTCTTCTAGGTGGTCATCTGGAGAAGCTGTGCTTTCCAGGGACTCTGGATTTCTTCAAATATCCTTGGAATGCTCCTTGTGGAAGTGGCATTTGAATCTACAGCACATTCTTTTGGACCTCCTCAGCACAGGAACATCTCGTTCCTTTAGGGATTTGGTAGTTGGGAAGAGCCAGAAGTCACTTGGCTGGAGGTCTGGAGTATGAGGAAGATGATCACGCTGCATAATAGCTGCTGAAATTTGAAATTTGGAGGAAGGAGTTTGTATGCTGACACAGGGCAGGAGTTCTCATCCTGGAGTGTGTGGAAGTTTTTAGTATATGCTAAAATTTATTTGTTTATTTATTTATTTATTTATTTTTGAGATGGGGGTCTCACTCTGTCACCCAGGTTGGAGTGCAGTGGTGTTATCTTGGCTCACTGCAACCTCTGCCTCCCAGGCTCAAGGGATCAATCCTCTCAGCTCAGCCTCCCAAGTAGCTGGGACCACAGGTGTGCACCACCATGTCTGGCTAATTTTTTGTATTTTTGGTAGAGACCGGTTTCACCATGTTGCCCAGGCCGGTCTTGAGCTCCTGAGCTCAAGTGATCCACCTGCCTCTGCCTCCCAAAGTGCTGGGATTACAGGCGTGAGCCACCACACCTGGCTGTATGTGTTCTTTACTGAGGGATCCTGTTTTTAGCTTTAACGGATTTTCCCCAGGGACTCCATGATTCAAAAAAAGATGAACAACCACTGCTATAGATTCAGGAGATCTTATGAATTCTTAGGAGAATCCTAAGAAATCTTAGGATTTCTGTGGCTTCTAAAGTGGCTCTGAAGGAAAGTCATGTCTTAGGAAAGCAGAGGATAGGTTTCAGCTGTGCCTGGAATTGGACGTGTTGTCTCAGTGGGTTCCAAAGCTCCAGAGCCTTGGTGTCCCCACATATGAAGTGAAGAGTAGAACTGGGTGGGTGGTGTCTATAGGTCTGTGATC
This sequence comes from Theropithecus gelada, assembly GCF_003255815.1. NCBI lineage: Eukaryota > Metazoa > Chordata > Mammalia > Primates > Cercopithecidae > Theropithecus > Theropithecus gelada. Next base: position 36,043,411 of record NC_037683.1, on the reverse strand, counting down.
CCATGAAATTCCAACAAAGGAATTTCAGAAATGTTCTTCCAAGATAGCAGAATCCCTGGACTAGGCGTGTAATGCAACCTTCTCAGGTGACTCAAATGACAGCCCCAATTTGGATGCTTGTTAGTAGTGTGTGTGTTCAAAGCCATCAGCCTCTTGGTGTCAGAACCAGGAATCCAACAGATAAATCGGAGAGGGAAAGCAGAGGCTCAACAACCAGCCAGACTTGCCCAGAACAGTACAGACTGTTGGGGAAGGTCTTGTCGAGAAGCAGGAGCCTGGAGAGAGGGAAGAGGTGTTGGAGTATCACTGCCCGGGGCGAATGTGCAACACAGGAGGCCAGAAACAAGGACTCTGCCTTAAGAGTGAAGGTTCTGGTAGAGGATTTCATCTCCAAAAGGGCCAGTTGGAGTAAACAGAATTCACGAAATCGCAGGAGGCAGGAGCCCCTTTCTCGGAACTAGAATACAGGGTGACCTGAGACTAGGCCAGAAGCCATGGTCCTCAGAATGGGTCCCAGAGCCTGCAGCCAAAAATTCTGACTCCAGCTGTGGGGGCAGGAAACCCTGGGGGCCATTTGAAGTCAGGGAAAAGCTGAGGAGGCAGCCACTGAAAGCACTACCAGGTTCATTCTTGCCTCCCTCCCTTTCTTGGTTCCTTCCTTCTTTTCTTTCTTCCTTTCTCCCTTCCTAGTTTGTGTCAGGGGAGGAGGGAGAGGTTTTAAAAATACAAAATGATGCTCTCCAACCTTAAGGAGCTTGCAAACTTGAAGTGAATAAAACTTCCCGCTTAAGTAAATGACCAAGTGCTTAGGTGCTAGAAAATTAAAATCTTACGAAAGAAAGAAGTTTTGGAAAGTTCGTGTGTGTATGTTCTGTAGTTATTCCCTGCTTTTTGTGTTTCAGAGAGAAGGGAATTTCCATATCATTTCCCTGAAAGGCAGGAGCATGAAGAAACTTCTGATCTTCTCTCCACCACAAAGGGGAGACTAGCCTGATTGGTAAATTTGTCCCACCGGTGTGTCCTTTCGGTAGCCAGCCTGTCCGCAGGTGATTTTCATTCTGGTCTGCCCTGTGGTGAGCATGGCCAGGCACATTTTGTCCTGCACAGGGAAGCTGGCAGCATAAGCAAAGATTGGAAAGGTGTGTCAGAAAACCCATTTGGCTGCAGGTCAAACCATACTGTCCAGGTCAGCTTTGTCAACAAATCAAGCTGACACTTTGATCTCTGTTGGTCTGCCTCCTGGTCTGATTTCTCAGTCAATTCCAAACCCAGAAGAAAAACCAGGAATGGTCCTTTTTGGTGTCCCCAGCCTCTAACCTAGGGCAGAGGGCTTTGGTGTGTCAGTAGTCTGGAAGGAGGAGCTCAGCCTGGTCACTTCTGCATTGGAGCCTAGAGCCCTTTTATTGCCACAGTACTTTTAAGCCTGTAGCAGCCAATGTTGACCTGGAGGCGTTAAAAACAAATTTGGGCCAGGTGCAGTGGCACACCCCTGTAATCCCAGCTCTTTGGGAGGCTGAAGCTGGTGGATCACCTAAAGTCAGGAGTTCGAGACCAGAGTGGCCAACATGGTGAAACCCTGTCTCTACTAAAAATACAAAAGTTAGCCTGGCATGATGGTGCATGCCTGTGATCCCATTTACTCGGGAGGCTGAGACATGAGAATCACTTGAACCCAGGAGATTGCAGTGAACTGAAAACGCACAACTGCATTCCAGCCTGGGTAACAGAATAAGACTCCGTGTCAAAAAAACAAACAAACAAAACAAGTGTGGTCTCCTAATTTCATAAAACTCTTGAGTACCCAAGAGTCACCCTTGAAGAAGAGAAAGGGATGGAAGGAGGACCCCTCACTCATGTTGTACAATGAGCAGAGTCAGGGCAAAATCACAGAGTTTGCTGAGATTAGAGACACATGAAGAGCCACTTTCACAGGCTCTCACCTCTCCCTGATTGTATATATGTGGGCTTTTTGCTTCTTTGCTTTCACTCAAGTTGCTGACTCTTTCTGAAATTTCTTCTCTCCATTATTTTCACCTGCAAAGTCCATTCTGAGGAATGCTGTTTCTTCTGCACATTACTTAAAACTCTCAGATACGTACTCCACCACGAACCTTTCCCTGACATTCCATCCACACCTTGTGCTCAGTTGTTTACCTGGTCCTCTGAGTGGTCATTGTACCTTGACATTCCATTCTTTCAGCTGCAGGGATCTAAAGCCCCCCACCATTTGGCCACCCTCTGTCTCTGGTACATCTCTACTCTTCTTATTCCAGCCACAGTGGTACAATCTGCCTCAGATACTCTTCCTCCTTCCTCTCTACAATCACCTGAAAAGCTCCTTCATCCTGTAATACCCGCTCCATTGTGTTCTCTGCAGAAGCTTTCTGTGACCCCAGAAAGGGTTCATTGCCCTTCACCCTCCATCTTGAGACTTTGCAATTTTTTTTTTTTTTTTTTGAGACGGAGTCTCGCTCTGTCTCCCAGGCTGGAGTGCAGTGGCCGGATCTCAGCTCACTGCAAGCTCTGCCTCCCGGGTTCCCGCCATTCTCCTGCCTCAGCCTCCCGAGTAGCTGGGACTACAAGCGCCCGCCACCTCGCCCGGCTAGTTTTTTTGTATTTTTTAGTAGAGACGGGGTTTCATCGTGTTAGCCAGGATGGTCTCGATCTCCTGACCTCGTGATCCGCCCGTCTCGGCCTCCCAAAGTGCTGGGATTACAGGCTTGAGCCACTGCGCCCAGCCTGCAATTTTTTTTTTAACATACCTGTCACAGCACCAAACACACTACTCTACAAGGAAATGTTTTGTTTATACACCTATCTTCTGAGCTAGACTGTGGGTTCCTTTACCACAGAGACCTTTCTTCTTACCACTCTTGAGCTTAGGACTTAATAGATACCCATTAAATGCTGAATAAATGAATTAATGAATATGATTGTTTGTCTACATATGTGTTCCTCCTACTTTTTTATGAAGTCTTTGAGGCTAGGAATAATGGCTTACTTATATCTTATTCCTGATAGTTAACTTAGTGCCTGGTATATGGTAGGCACCCAATAAATATTTTCATTGAATATACATGGATGAATGAATAAAGTCTTTTGTTAGTATGTCCAACCTGATATATACTTTCCCTCCTTTGAAACCTCAAGCACCTTGTGTTTCTCCTGAGGCACTTTCTTTAGCTTGGACTTCTCTCATTGTCTAATCCCCAGCAGTTGATGGTCAGCTCTTTGAGGCAGGAGCTGGGCCTTACTTCCCTTGGTGTCCCCTGAGAGTCTGTCACAGCATGGGGCATATAGCAGGTGCTCCAAGTTGAACTGTTCTGAGAAAAATGAAAGTATCTGTGATTCAGAGCCACCATTCCAGCAATGAGATTCCCAACAGCTACACATATTGAATCTCTTAATAACACCACTTTGCTTCATGCACACATGATGTTGCCAAACTCTGGGTGATACAGGCAGGCAAAGTTGAAAAGACCACATTATTATTATTATTATTATTTGAGACGGAGTTTCACTCTTGTTGCTGAGGCTGGAGTGCAGTGGCACAGTATCAGCTGCAACCTCTGCCTCCCAGGTTCAAGTGATTCTTCCGCCTCAGCCTCCTGAGTAGCTAGGACCACAGGCACACGCCACCACACCCGGCTAATTTTTTGTAGTTTTAGTAGAGGTGGGGTTTCACCATGTTGGCCAGGCTGGTCTTGAACTCCTGACTTCAGGTGATCCATCCACCTCAGCCTCCCAAAGTGCTAAGATTACAGGCGGGAACCACCATGCCTAGCCATGAAAAGACCACATTATTTGTTTAAGCTGTAATGTTCTGTACTCATTGGTGGCCAGTCAATATAATTTTCAAATAAATAAGAATATGAGACCATCTAAGTGTGGCTGAGCCCCAAATACAAAAGCACAGCAGAAAGATGAAAATTACATCAGCCCCTGAGGAGAAATGAGAAAGTAGCCCCACGCATTCCCCTTCAGGGTAGTGGCTTTAAAAGCATTGAAAATCTTGTTTTTCTCCGTAAAAGTCTTGAGTGCAAACATGTAGTTTGAAAACTATATGCTTTGAGCTTCAAAGCATTAAGATTCCTGTAATCTGGTCATAGCTAAATAGAGAAGAGCAATCCTCAAGATTAGAATCTCTCAGTTGCGGGGATTTTTCATGTTGACTTTTTGCCTGCGCAATCATTCACTCTAACTCCCTTCCTCTTTTTCCTCTTTCCTTTCTTTTTCTTTTTCTTTCATTCTGCATATCTTTACTGAGTGTTAACTCTAAGCTAGGAGCTCACTCTTCTAATTGCTTTATACTCATAATTTCTCACGAACCTCATGACAACTCTGTGATGTGGGTATCAGTGTCTTCACATAAGGTATGACAAAACTGAGGTTCACATTTAAGAACGTGCCTAAAGCCAGTAAGTGCTCGGATCATATTTGAATCCAGGCCTCAAGTTCCAAAGTTTGTATCCTGTTACTTAATTCCTACATTATAAGGCCCACAGATCAGTGGTTCTTCTCTCACATAGCTCACAGACAGCTGGGAAGACAGATAAACAGGTCAGAGGTTAGCCAAGAGTAACTCTGAAACACAGAGAAGGTCATCTATGTCGAGGGCTGGGGGCGGGGAGGAGGATTGGCAGTGCCTTCCCAGGAAAAGGGTCACTCAAATTGAGATCTGAACGGTAAATGGGGTTTTGGTAGATCCAGACAGGAGCATCATCTGGACAGAGGTATAGCAAGTACAAAAACCCTGGGGGGTGGGATGCAGCCCAAAACATTCAAGGAACTGTATTTCTTTGGGTAAAAATCTTAGTCATTCTGTTTTCAAATCGTTATTTATTTATTTTTTTAAATAGCTTACAGTGGCTAATTGTTGGTGCTTTTGTCCAAAAGTGCTGAAGTGTAAGGGTAAGTGGTCATTGAAATGAATTAAGGTTTTCATGTCGGTTTCAAATGCTTTTGAGATGACCAGTGCACTCTGATATCCAAATAACATAGTGAAGTGGTCAATGCCACATGCCCTGCTGTTCCACCAAACTCAGATAGCTGGGAAAGGGTGCTAGGATCCTTCAGGGACACAAAATTCTAAAATTCAGAAGGCAAAGGAATTATCGTTTATCACTTGCACAGGATATGTAAGTAAATCATTTTATTCTCATGCTATCAGTCATGTTGAAGTCAGTTTAAAAAGAAATGATTTCAGAAGTCTCCTCAAACACTCAAATTAATTAAGATCTAAGGTAGTAAGTCCATGAGGATCAATTATACTATTCTATCAATTTTTTTTTTTTTTTGACACGGAGTCTCGCTTTATCACCTAGGCTGGAGTGCAGTGGTGAGCTCTCAGCTGACTGCAACCTCCCCCTCCCCAGTTCAAGTGATTCTCCTGCCTCAGCCTCCCAAGTAGCTGGGATTACAGGCAATTGTGACCACGCCTGGCTAATTTTTGTATTTTTAGTACAGGGGGGGGTTTCACCATGTTGGCCAGGTTGGTCTCAAACTCCTGACCTCTGGAGTGATCCACCGCCTTGGCCTCCCAAAGTGCTGGGATTACGGGCCTGAATCACCATGCCTGGCCTTTCCCTAATTTTCTACAAATTTTTCATAATAGTTTTCTTTTTAATTTTTAATAGATTGTTCTGGGCCAGGTGCGGTGGCTCACTCCTGTAATCCCAGCACTTTGGGAGGCTGAGACAAGCAGATTGTCTGAGGTCAGGCATTCGAGACCAGCCTGGCCAATATGGTAAAACCCCGTCTCTACTAAAAAAAAATACAAAAATTAGCCGGGTTTGGTGGCACGCACCTGTAATCCCAGCTACCCAGGAGGCTGACGCAGGAGAATCGTTTGAACCCAGGAGGTGGAGGTTGCACTGGGCCGAGATCATGTCACTGCACTCCAGCCTGGGAAACAAGAGTGAAACTCCACCTTAAAAAAAAAAAAAAAAAAAAAGACTTTTTTAGGGCAGTTTTAGGTTCACAGCAAAATTGAGCAGAAAGTACAGTGAATTCCAATATGCTCCCTGGCCCTACACATACACAGCCTCCTCCACTAGCAATGTCTAGTATTATAGTAGTTTTGTAAACTATATAATCTTTCAATCAGATACAGATTACAGGTGCTCTGTTTACTTAACGAACGTACAGTGAGAATCTCATCATTTGCCTGGCATTTTGCTAGGTCTTAGGGCCACAACAGTGAGCAAAACAAGCATGATATCCTGCTCTTAATGTTGTTTGTAGTCTGGAGGAGAGAGATCCATTAAAAGATAATTTTATGTGGCTCACGCCTGTAATCCCAGCACTTTGGGAGGCCCAGGTGGGCGGATCACGAGGTCAGGAGATCAAGACCATCCTAGCTAACACCGTGAAACCCCGTCTCTACTAAAAATGCAAAGAAATTCACCGGACATGGTGGCGGGCGCCTGTAGTCCCAGCTATTTGGGAGGCTGAGGCAGGAGAACGTCGTGAACCCAGGAGGCGGAGCTTGCAGTGAGCCGAGATCGCGCCACTGCACTCCACCCTGGGCGACAGAGCGAGACTCCGTCTCAAAAAATAATAATAATAAAAAATAATTTCACAAAAAAAAATAGTGATAAACTATGATGAGGGAAAGCAAAAGATGCTCAAGGTATATGATAGGATTACTGCCTTAGTATAGGTGGTCAGGAGAGGCTTTGCCAAAGAAAATCAACAGGTAAACTGGGATCTGAAAGATAAATAGGAATTAACTAGGCAAAGATGGCAAGGGAAAGTGTTTTAGGCAAATGCAATAGCACATACAAAGACTTAAGGCGAGAAGGAGCCTGGCATATTTTAAGATCAAAGTTGAGCAGAAAAAGAGAGATGAGGCTGGAGAGCCAGGTGGCAGCCAGAGCAATTGGGTGCTACAGGCTATGTCCAAGTGTTGTCTTTGTTTTTACCCAGAGTGATAGGAAATAGCGATGGGTCTTACATAGAAAGTGACACGAATGGATCTTGTTTTAAAACAATGGCTCCCCAGAAATGATGGTGTTATAATAAAGTGGTGATATAGGAAGGCAGAAAAATGGGGGGATGCCAAAATAGTTCATGAGGTAGAAGCAACAAGACTTGGTGTTTGCTTCATAAAGATAGGAGAGTGTTGGGTTTCTAGGCTTGCAAAATTGAATAGATTATGGTGTATGTACTGAGACAGGAGCAAGGGCGATGGGAAGATAAGGAATCTGCAAGGGCTTTATAGCTATTTTTTTTCTGTTTCAAATAATAACCACTCTGTGCTAGGCACCATGGTAGGTCATTCACATTCAGTGTCATAGATGCCGTCTTATGTGATGCAATAGGAACTCGCAGCAGGTTGATTCCCATACTACCACAGCTCAACAGACTTTAAAATATTCCATTTACTGTCATCTGTTATTTACAATATTCCACTTACTGTCCTCTGTTATACTTTCTAGTGCATATTGTTTATTACCTAGGTACCACCCATTGGCATATGGATGTATAAAACTCAAACTATTGTTTCCAAGTCCTATCCCACTTCTTTTTCCATGTGACTCACTAGGCAACTCCCGTACCATTTTTCCTCTGTCTGAACTATACCTACTCCATGGTAACAGGTTTAACAGGTTTATCTAGGCATCTTTCCCCTCCCACTTCATGGTCAGTTAAAGTCCTCTTTATCGGGTCTGGTGATCACTGGACAAGCAGGTTCTCAAACTCTTCATGGTGGAAGTTCATCTTCTTTGATCCATTATCCCAAATCCTCCATCCCATTACATTTCCATATTTCTCTGGCCTCGCTTACCTTCCTAAGGCACTGCAGGAATTTGTCCACTGTTACAGAAATTGGTCCCCAAATTCTGACTTTCCATTTCAAAGCCCTTATCAGAATAGACTATTGCATTTTTCCATGTTTATTCTAGACTGCCTATTTCTCTGAGGCCCTTCTGTTATTGGTTCTCATTAGTAGCAACCAAGAGCATACAGTATGTTTTCATATATGTTGTCCCATTTAATCCCTACAACTCTCTTTAGTCCCTTTTCCTCATGCCTGGAATATAATAGTCATTAAATATTTGTTGAATTAATGAATGAACTGGGCCAGGTGCAATGTATTCTCAGCACTTTGGGAGGCCAAGGCAGGGGAGGATTATTTGAACTCAGGCATTTGAGAACAGCCTGGGCAACATAGCTAGACCTGATGTCTACTAAGCATTTTTTAAAAGTTAGCCAGGAATGGTGGTGCACACCTATAGTCCCAGTTACCTGAGAGGCTGAGGAAGGAAGAGCACTTGAGCCTGGTAGGTCAAAGCTATAGTGAGCTGCTACTGTGCCACTGTACTCCAGCCTGGGTGACAGAGTGAGACCCTGTCTCAAAAAAAAAAAAAAAAAAAAAAAAAAAAGAACTCTGTGTTGCTGGAAAAGCAAAGAATTCTTTATTTGAAGATAAATCAGGCCCTAGTTTCCATTTTAATAGCTTTAACGTTTGTTTCATAAATAACAGCCCATCTATAAACTGTTAATACTAATTTTAACTATTTGTTTATAATAGTATAGTTGATTCTGTATATGAATGACTATACTATTAAGTATGAACTTGATACTCCTAAGTGAGTTATTGTTTAAATTACAGGCAAAACTATACACTACTAGAAAGTAACAATTTAAAATTTAAAAATAAAATAGTTGGCCGGGCGTGGTGGCTCAAGCCTGTAATCCCAGCACTTTGGGAGGCCGAGGCAGGTGGTTCACGAGGTCAGGAGTTCGAGACCAGCCTGGCCAAGATGGTGAAACCCCATCTCTACTGAAAATACAAAAATTAGCTGGGCATAGTGGTGAGCGCCTGTAATCCCAGCCACTCGGGAGGCTGAGGCAGGAGAACGGCTTGAACCTGGGAGGCAGAGGTTGCAGTGAGTCGAGATCGCGCCACTGCATTTTTGCCTGGGTGACAGAGCAACACTCCATCTCAAAAAGAAAAGAAAAAGAAAAAAGAAAATATAATTGATTTCATGGTGTCTCCAAAACGCACATTTAGAATTTTAACTTTGGCTGTACATTGAACATAGCTAGATGACTATTTTTATAATACTTCAGTGCCTCTTCCAGTGTTACATGACAGCATGTTTTTGCCTAGATAGTGCCATATTATTATTCTGTGCATTTGGGTAGTACTTTATATGTACAAAATACATGCCAATCATGTTATTAGTATTTCAGCAAAGCCCTACTGCGGGGTAGCTCAGCATTCCTAAAGCCAAGTGTAAAAAGAAGTATGCAATTATCAGGAAGATGCTGACAGGGTTCATGTGAAATATCGATGAACGATAATTCACTTTATTCAAAACAGAAGTTTCTTTAGATACATTTCAGCAGAACTGTCAAAACCTCTTTCTGTATTATTTGAATTTCCAGCCTTAGAAATGAACCCTAATTTTCAAAGAAATAAGTGATTGTTATATTGGATCTTACTTTCAATGTTAGCCGCAACATTGAAAGTAACATTGAAAGACATTTGGACCTCTTAGACCTTTGTGTAAGTTTATGAAGGCAATGTTTAAATCATTATTTCACATGTGATAACTCACTTGCATTCTTAGCCAGAGAAACTTTTTGAAAGCCAGATTAAAGTAAAGTAAAAATTAGATGATCTTGTGGCAAAGAATCAGAATCATTCAACTTAATGGATTTAGGAGGGCCTCAAATTGCCTGGAATTTGCCATCTTAAAGAGGAAATTTTAGTTAATTAGCCTAAAACACTTACCTGTCATTACCTATATACAGACCAGCATAGTCCAAGAACCTGATCTAACGCAAGAGATGGCCCCAGTTCATAAAGGACTCAAAGAAAGAGAGGAGCAAATACAAATGAATGAAGTGAAATTTTTTGTATCAGTTAGGGGTTGTATTTGGCTGCCCTGAACAAAAACCTGACTACGAAGGCGTAATCCAAAACAAGTTGCTTTCTCTCATGTACACAGAGCCTTACAGGTGGGCACTGAGGCTGGTATGGAGGCCCCACGGTGCCACCCAGGATTCGGATTCTCCCTGTGTCACTGGCTGAATTGTGTCCCTCTCCTCCAAACTCATACACTGAAGTCCTAAACCCAGGACTTCAGAAAGTGACCTATTTAGAGATAGGGCCTTTAAAGTAGTAATTACATTCAAATGAGGCTGGTAGGCTGAGCCTCCATCCAATCTAATGGGGCAGTTGGACCCACAGAGAGATGCCAGGGGAAAGTTCACAAAAAGGAAAAGTCATGTGAGGACACCGCAAAAAGGTGGCCATTTGTAAGACAAGGAGTCAGGCCTCTGGAGAAACCAAACTTTCCCACACCTCAATCTTGGACTTCCATGAACTGTGAGTCATTTACACCACTCAGTCTGTGGTATTTCATTACAGCAGCTCTAACAAACCGATATACCCTGTTCATTTGCTTTGACAGACTCCACATGTGGCCTCAGTTTCATGATTCAAGGTGGAGGCTCTACCTCCAGCTTCTCATCCTTGTTTCAGATGAAAAGCAGCAGAAACACGCTAAGAAGGAAGGGGACGACAACACAGACATCAGAAAAACAAGACTTTCTGGTAACTTCCCAGCAGACTTTCTCATAGCTTCAGGGGCAGACCTGAGTCAAAGTCTTCCATCCCACCCCCACTCCTGTCCAGCACTGTGGGAAATGGGGAGTAATGTTTCTTTTTTAAAAAATAAAAACTAGGCATATTGCCATCCCAAACAAAACTAAAGCTCTGCTAACAATGAAGAAAGGACAAATAAGTATTAGGTAGGCAACCAGCAATGTCTACCATACTAGTTGTTTGGGTGAATGATAGAGACACATGAATGTATTGGTGCAAGCAAGCACATGTGGATTGGTGATTAGACCAATTAGAGGAAGAAGAGCTGGGCTAGAAGCAAAGGACCCAGACCCCATAATCCTGGCTTCAGGTTCTGCTGCTTCTATTTTCTTGCAGGTTGCCTTTAAGAAATACACTTCATGTTTTTCAGCTGCTGTTTACTGTCCTGAAATAGGATCATAAGGCTTTTCCTGTATCCTCTCGGAAGGTTGTTATAAAATTTCAAAGTCAATAAAAATACAAAATTAGCCGGGCATGGTGGCGCATGCCTGTAATCCCAGCTACTTGGGAGGCTGAGGCAGGAGAATCACTTGGACCAAGGAGGCCGAGGTTGCAGCGAGCCACAATCACGCCACTGCATTCGAGCCTGGGTGACAGAACAGAACTCCGTCTCAAAAAAAAAAAAAATAGATTTCAAAGTCGAATAATGTATATAAAGTGCCTTGTATAATTGTGATGCAAGCATAAGCTGCATGTGGAGTATATTTTAAATGTTCTCAAGTGTGCACAAGGAGCTACATTCAAGAATGTTAATTCCAGCATTATTTGTAATAGCCAAAATTTGGTTTAAAAAAACAAAACAAAACCGAATGTCCACCAACAGTACAATAGATACATTTTTCTTAATTCATGTAGTGTGGCATAGCTTACAACAGTTAAAATAAGTAAAATTTGACAGAGCTAGGTGGTAGGTACTAAGGTATTTGTTATGCTACTCTTTTTTTTTTCTGTGTGATTGAAATATTTCGCAATTTTATAAATTAGCCAAAAAAAAAAAAAAAAAAAACCCAGCTTTGGGGAGTGTTTCTCAATATTTGGTCCACAAGCTACCTGCATGAAAATCACTCCAGATAAATGCAGATTGCTGTACCCCTGCTAGGCCCGGGACCAGAGAAACTCTAGTCTGTATTTTAAACAAAGCTACCAGGTGATTCCTAGGGGAGAACTGAGGCAGGGATTGGGAGGAGAAAAGAGTTCCGTAGAAAATGATAAAACCTGGGGCTGAGGGAAGGCCTCAGGTAGAGGCTGGGGGAGTGCTGAAATTGTCATACCCCTCAGAGGTGAGGGTGGAACACTTGAGCTGGTTCTGCTGGACAGAGACATGGAGGGGAGTTCATCAGTGAGCAGCATCTATTAGTTAGCATTATACTGTGAGAAATGGAGAACCCCAAATATCAGCGGTTTAAGTGAAAAAGCCTCGTATTTCCCTCTCGTGTGAAAGAAGTCTGCAGAAGCCAGGTTTGCTCCACACTGCAGCTCTGCTTGCCACACCCACCTCTTGGCCTTAGATGACTGTTGAGATTCAGTCACCATGACCCCGTTGCAACCAACAGGAAGGAAGAAAGGGAGAGAAAATGGCCTATTCCCTCCCTTTAAGGAACCTTTCCAAAAGTATCACAAACTATTTCTGCTTATATCTAGTGTAGTCACATGGCCATTCCTAGCTGGACGGAAGACGAGGACACTTCTTGTTTTATTCTGGATGGCCAAGTGCCTAGCTAAAAATGGGGGTAGAAAAGGCTCTGTCACCATTGAGAAAGAGATGGAATTAGGAGGAGGCTAGTGGCTTCTGTCACACAAGTCCAGAGGGTTAAGAGCCTATGATAGCCTTGTTGAAAAGATCCCGTAAATGGTTGTGAAGACTACAGGAGCTGAGAGATGCTGGTCAGGTGATTTCTGGTGTAGCATTTAAGCTAGATCCTCGCTTCTCAAGTGTAGTTCATGGGCCAGCAGTACGGACATCACCTGGAAGCTGGCTAGAACTGCAAAATCAGGCTCAACCCCAGCCCTGCTAAATCAGAAGCTGGATTGTAACAGATCCCAAGCATGGGGCTAGAAGATCTCAGAAAAGAAAAAAGTTAGAAACTGGGGAGTTTGGTATCACAGACTAGAGGTGTGGGTGTCTTCTAGGTAAAGTGATGGTTGGGCTTCTGTGTGCCAGTTGACTCCTTAAGGAAGTGAATGTAAGGCAGGAAAATAGGCAATTAGGGTAACCAAGGGTTAAGGCAGGAGCAAAAGAACAGCTGGTGCAGCCGGTTCTAGGCAAGATTAGGCAGCACACAGGCCACATCCTCACTCTTGTGATAACAAGATAGAAGTTTCCACTTTGGCCTCTGATTGACCACAGGCCAAGTCTCCACTTCAGCCTCTGATTGGCCACAGGCCCATTCTTCATAGGGTGTAATCAATTGGAGGCCTCCAAAGGACACCTGGGGTGTTACCAAATTCTTTTAGTTTAATAAAAACCCTAAAGAACATGGCAATCCTGCCGTGCTTGGTGGCTCACACCTGTAATCCCAGCACCTTGGGAGGCTGAGGTGGGCGGATCACTTGAGGCCAGGAGTTGGAGACCAGCCTGGCCAACATGTTGAACCTCCATCTCTACCAAAAAAAACAAAAACAAAAAAACAAACAGAAATGAGCCTGATGTGGTGGTGCACACCTGTGATCCCAGCTACTCAGGAGGCTGAGGCAGGAGAATCGCTTAAACCGGGAGGTGGATGTTGCAGTGAGCTGAGATCACACCACTGCACTCCAGCCTGGGCGACAGAGTGAGACTCCATCTCAAGTAGAAGAACATTGTAGTTTGGGCCCTAGAGCCGCTTGCTGGAGCCTGCTCCCACTCTGTGGAGAGTGAACTTCTGCTTTAATAAATCTGCACTTTCATTGTTTCTATCTTCTCATTGCTTCATTCTTTTGTTGCTTTATTTGTGCATTTTGTTCAATTCTTTGTCCAATGTGCCAAGAACCTAGACAACTCACAGTCAAGACTTTCCATCCTGTAACAAATGCAGAGGTGGCCAGAAAGCTGAGTGCTTCAACTCAGGGATGAGTGTGGAAGAAATTGCCAGAATATAACTAGGAACAAGAGAAAGAAAAGTACTTAGAGAGAAAGCAGTCTTGAAAACAAACTTTAAAAGAGTATCAGTGAAATACAGATTCAATTACTCTGCCCTGTGGACCAGGCAGTCCTTAATCCTCACAACAACCTTGAGTGGTAGGAACTATGATTTCCATTTCACGTGATGAAACCAAGCTTCAGAGATGATGGCTTGCCAAGATCACACACTAAATACTGACATAGCTCACTATAACGTCTTGTAGAGATCTGACCAGTTTACAAAGCACGATTAAATGCATTATCTAATTTAAGCCTCACAAGTACTTTGTGAAGTAAACAGAAAGTGGCTGTTATTTTAATTTTGCAAGTAAAGAATTCCAGGACTTTTGATTCTCAGTCCAATGTTGTTTTGTTTTTCTCTCATTTTTCTTCCCTGATTTCCTGGCACATTGATGATAATGAAGAATAGATGTGAGTATGGGATTCCTCAAATCTGAATTTAACTGTGTTTGTGAGGGTCCAGCTCAGGGACAGACATTCAGTAAACCCTCCAATGATAGCTGATATTGCTGTTTTTATTATAATTACAACTATTGGCTTTGTTCAAGAAAGCAATATTTATAAAAGTTATTTATTAGAGTGAGGAGTACAGAAACCAAATATGGAGGAGAAATTTGAATGAAGATACAATGTCAGGAATGAGGGAAGGAATTCTGAATAGTGCTTCGGAGCCTGAACTTTGGAGTTAGGCAAGTTGAGTTCACATGCCAGCCCATATCAGAACGGGGAATTTGGGCAAAGTGGTTAACAGCCCATCACCTCCACTTCCTCATCTTCAAGGCTGATACTTCACAAGATATTATTATGAAGACTGAAAAAGATAACGTACATAAGATGCTAGCCCAATGCTCAGAACAAATATTTAATAATTATAGCTATTATTAAATCCTGGTTATGGATGGAAGAGTGGACTTGGTAAAAGTCCAAGCGGCAGCAGGTTCGAGAATAAAATAGCCTACATTGACTGCTTTGAGTGTTTATCAGTTTGTAGACTTCATTTATATCAACTTTAAAAAGGATAATATCTTTTCCTCGGGCCCACCGTTTTTACACTCTGATTATAATTAACTTGTCTTTTAATGATGTTGCATTCATGACTGATGTTTCCAAGTTGTAGGTTTTTTAATTCCTATATTTCTCATAAATGTATTTGGTAACTGAATCTAGCAAATGAGTACAAAACGAGGAGTCATAGCCCTTTACCTTTAATGTCTATGAAGTGAAAGAGATCAAAGAGGAAACTTTGAACTTACTGTCTCATTTATGAGAAGCCTTGGCACAATTTATGTAGGCGACAGATGTTCTGCTTCCTAGAACCTTTTTGTTCCATCCCCAAAATCTCTATTTTCCTTTAGTATATTGATTTCTTGTTACAGAGCGGGAATGGCTATTAAATATCTTTATTTGGGAGCTTGGGGGTGCCAGAATGTGACAGGAAAAAATGCATCAGTAGCTAAAGGACAGTTGATGGGGTGGGTGCAGGAGGGCCCAAGAGAAGGTAATCTGTGTCTGGGAAATTATTTACAATTTGAAAGGCACAGAGACTTGCCAGAGGAAGAAAAGAGAGAGCAAATGAGAAAAGCATCCAATCACGATCAGCCCTTTGATGGATGAGGAAGATACTTTAAAAGATGAGAAAGCACTTTCCCCATCAGCCAGATGGCTCATCTAATCTCTCTTTGTAGCCAGCAGCACAGGGGAAAGAGCCAGTGTAAAAAATTATGGAATATCTGTTGGGAATGAGCTGATGACAGCCAATCACAAATCGAAGTGTTTTTCTTTTCTGTTTTGATGAGGGGACACTGATTTCTCTTTGGGGGTGGGATTGGATTTTGACTACCAAAATGTAGCTGGAAATTGAGCTGACTGATTATGAACAATGTTCCAAACGCTGTTTATCTCAGCAATGCAAATAACATTTCTGTGGTGTATTTATAGTTTCAGAGCATCCTCACCTGCATTTTCTGATTTTATCTTATAAATAGCCCTGTGAGGTAGGTGTCATTATCCTCATTTTATACTTGAGATAAGTGAGGCTTAGAAAAATTAATTAACAACAGTCTCCATGCTTGGGTCTGTTTTACGATACTAGCTTTCTTTGGGTCTTCCAACAAATGGCAATCTATGGCCACAGTTCCCACAAAGAGCTTTTTTATGGTGGGGGGAGGGGCGGGGGCAGGGGCATCTCTGCCAAGCATCTCCTAGGTTTCCATAATGTTTTTCCCTCCAAGCCAATTCCATGATCCTTGGCATCTCTCAAAAGCCTGAAGAGCCCATCTGAGGTTGCCTGGAGTGAGGGTGAGTGCTAGGAGTGGAAAAGGGTGGCACAGTCCTACCAGCCACTAAGCTACTGCTTCCCTTGGCTTCGGGGGACCCTGTGTCCTGGTGACATCACTGTTCCCTTGCAGTGCCCTCTCTTGTATCCCCTTAGAGCCCCTGGTCTGCCTTCCAGCCATCCTAAGTATCCCATCCCTTCAAAATCTGTTTACTTCCATCCCCCTCAGGACATCTCAGCCAGGAAAGTCAATCACTTTTTGCACGTTACTATCTCCTTGAGATAATTTCTAGCTTAGGGAACAAACAGCCAGGAAAGAGAATGTCTTCCTTGGCCACACTGGGCATGCTCCATGGGCAGAAAGCCTCCAGGCTTGAAGCTACTTCTCCACTTCCTCCCCTCCTGATAACTTCCTGGCCTGGTGGAACCTCCTCCATAATCAGTGGTCAATAAGCTTAAAATTGTGCCTATACCCAGAGGACAGGGAGTCTTGCATCAGCTTGGCAGTGCAGAGTAACGCCAGCTACAGTTACAGAGACCAGAATAGTTATTAGTTAGAACACAGAAATGCCTGTATTTGAACTTTGGTATCACCACTTGCTAACCGCGGTACGTTCTCTGTGACTCAGTGTATGCATCTTTCAAGTGGGGTAATAATAGTACATATAGAAATAGAATAGGGATTAAAAGTGCTATATATGTAAAGTGCTTAGAACTGTTCCTGGCATTAAGAAAAAGCTCCATAAGGATTAGATCAATTAAATTGTTTAAATGCCTACTCTATGCCAGGTTCCTTACATCTGAAATTCAGATGTCAGCTGGAGTTATCCTGACCCCTCAGATGGAGATAAGTGGTTTAGACCTCCTTTTCTATGGATTATGGTAAACCACATAATCTTCCAAAGAGTTCTTTGAATTCCAAAGGGTTCCTTATATTTCTTGACTAGCTCAGGCTCCCAACACCAGCTTCTTCAGAATTATTCTCATAAGGGATTGTTTTGCTGTGGTTCACATTGTGTCTCACAGATGTTTAACTCAAATTAATATTCACACGAAACTTATCGAGGCATTCACATACGTAGTGACATTTACTAAAGTTTGGAAAAAAGGAGGTTTTACATTACAAGAACCCAATCTATTTTTTAAAATATATACATATTTTTGAGATGGAGTTTCACTCTTGTTGCCCAGGCTGGAGTGCAATGGTGCGATCTCGACTCACCACAACCTCCACCTCCCGGAACCTAGTCAACTTTAAATTCAGTATCAGTCATATCTATTCTTTAAGGCCTTGGACCAGGTCCACATTTTAAGATCTGGCCTCCTGCTGAATTCCTTAATCTTTCTCTCTCTTCCTTTTTCCTAGTATCTCAGTCCATTCAGGCTGCTATACCAAAATATCTTATGCTGGGTAATTAATAAACAATAGAAATGTATTGCTCACAGTTCTGGAGGCTGAGAAGTCCAAGATCATGGTACCAGCACGGTCATGTTCAGATGAGGGCCCACTTTCTGATTCATAGAGGGTACCTTCCCACTGTGTCCTAACATGGTGGAAGGGACAAATAAGCTCCCTTAGTTCTTTTTATAAGGGCACTAATCCCATTCATAAGGGATCTCTCCCCATGACCTAATCACTTCCCAAAGACCCCATGTCTTAATACTCTTGCATTGGAGATTAAGTTGAAACATGTTAATTTGGGGGAAACACATGCATTCAGACCATAACCCCCACTATCTTTCCTCCTTACACCTTCATTCCAGATTGCCCCAGACTCCAAACTCTTGTTCCATAATGCAGAACAATCCATTAAGTTCTCTCTAACCAGCTGTTTAAAAATCTGACCAGCTGAGTGCAGTGTCTTACACCTGTAATCCCAACACTTGGAAGGCTGAGGTGGGAGGATCATTTGAGGTCAGGAGTTTGAGACCAGCCTGAGCAATGTATTGAGACCCTGTCTCTACCAAAAATTAAAATATTAGGTGCAGTGGCATGCACCTGTGGTCCCAGCTACTCAGAAGGCTGAGACAGGAGGATTACTGGAGCCCAGGTAGTTGAAGATGCAGTGAGTCATGAGTGCAACACTGTGCAACAGCCTGGGCAACAGAGCAAGACCTTGTCTCCAAAAAAAAAGAAAGAAAAAAGAAAAACCTGGCTAAACTTCTAAAGACCACTACTTCTGTCACTCAAAAACCTTGCTAAAGATTAAAAAATTATCCTTTTTAAGGACTTCATTAAATTATTGGTCAGAAATTAAACTCATTCTCATTTGTGTTTGTATGTAGATGGAAAAGAGGATTTTTTTTTCTTGGAGTTAGAGTCTCGCTCTGTCGCCCAGGCTGGAGTGAAGTGGCGCGTGATCTTGGCTCACTGCAACCTCCGCCTCCTGGGTTCAAGCGAGACTCGAGTCTCAGCCTCCTGAGTGGCTGGAATTACAGGCGTGGGCCACTATGCCAGGCTAATTTTTGTATTTTTAGTAGAAACGAGGTTTCACCATGTTGATCACGTTGGTCTTGAACTCCCGACCTCAAATGATTAGCCTGCCTCTGCCTCCCAAAGTGTTAGGATTACAGGTGTGAGCCACTGCACCTGGCCAAGGGTGGTTATTAAACACACATTATCTCAATTAGTTCTCACAGCAGTACTGCAAGGTAGGTCTGATTTCCCCCCAGTTTTATAACTGGGAAAACTGAGAACCAGAGAGATTAAAGAATACACTCAAGGTCATCTAGTTGGGAAGGGGTGAGCAGAGTCAAAACCATGGGACCATGTCAGTTTGACGGCAAATCCTTCGCTGTTTTCATTACACCACACTGCCTCATATGTTATGCTTGGCCTTATGAATCTGAAATATCCCAAGGTGGTGACAGAGATTAGAGGAGACAAGTGCAACTCCTCCCTGAGGGAGCCAATTGCATCTTGGACAACCCCAAGCTGTTTGTTCTCCTGGCTGCCATCTTAATGTAGATGTCTTCATACACGATGCCCAGACCTGAGCCCAGCCTTCCAGGTGGGATCTGATCAGAACACAGGAGAGCAAAATCACCCACTGTATTCCTTACTCTGGATTTCTAGTTATGAAATCTGAGGTGCCTTTGGCTCCTTGAACCCAAATTGTATTGCTGATTCTTTCCTGGTTTTCAGCCAGTGGAAACCCCTAAAACAAAGGTCCCCCTTAAGTTCTGGAGTCAATCCCAGGGTGGATCTTGCTTCACCACTTCTTATGAGAATTTAGGCAACTCAGTTCTCTTATTTAATCAACGATATCATTGATTGCACTAAAAGAGACAACAATACTATTTATCTCATAAAATTGTTAGAAGAATTAAATGAATTAATGCACACGTGATGCTAACCCAGTATCTAGAACATTGTAAAATTCAAGAAACATTAGATGTAATAGTAATGCTTACAAATGCCCATCTCTTCTCCCACTTCTAGACATTTGATCTCTCCACTCCCCCATCTTCCCCCATTCCCAACACATACACACACAAACACATTACTGAAACACACTCTCCTAAAGCAGAACATCTGGCCTTAGGAACCCCAGAGTCAGGGTTTTTTTTGTTTTTTTTTTTTGAGACAGAGTCTCTGTCGCCCAAGTTGGAGTGCAGTGGCACAATCTCAGCTCACTGCAACTCCACTTCCTGGGTTCAAGTGACTCTCCTGCCTTAGCCTCCCAAGTAGCTGGGACTACAGGCATGAGCCATCAGGCCTGGCTAATTTTTTTGTATTTTTAGTAGAGACAGGGTTTCCCCATGTTAGCCAGGCTGGTCTCGAACTCCTGACCTCAAGCAATCCACCCACCTTAGCCTCCCAAAGTGCTGGGATTACAGGCATGAGCCACCACGCCCAGCTGGATTCAGTTCTATCACATGCTAGCTGCATGACCTTGGGAAAGATGCTCAACTTCTCTAAGCTGCAGTTTCTTCCTCTGTGAAATGGAAACCATAATTGTGTTTTCACTTAACTCACAGCATCATCATGAGGATTACATAAGGTAGAAATATAAGGAAGCTCCTTATTTATTGGTACATTATTTCCATTCTCCTGGTAATGATGTTGGTAGTTTTTTAAAAAAAAACTAATTACAGGTCTTTATACTAATCTCTATTAAAATGTATAGACTCATTTGCGATTTATCAGATTAACATTGCTGCTCTATGTTCAGTTTTTGTATTTTTTTCTCATGTGATACATTTATCTGTGAGTTTTAAAAAACTCTATTCATATTAAAATGAAAGCATAGGACCCCATCCCTGCTAGTCACAAATTTTATTTTATTCATTAAGAGTAAATCCACAACAATTGGCTACATTATACACTATTCTGGGGGCTATGGCAGAGTCAAAGAAATAAAATTTGGGGTGTGTGCCCTCCAGTCTGTAGTTCTTTGGGGAAATGACCTACATTCTTAACCTTAAATGTTAATACCTTTTTTTTTTTTTTTTTTTTTTTTCTGAGGAGTCTCCCTCTGTTGCCCAGGCTGGGGTGCAGTGGCATGATCTCAGCTCACTGCAACCTCCGCCTTCTAGGTTCAAGCGATTCTTCTGCCTCAGCCTCCTGAGTAGCTGGGATTACAGGCATGTGCCGCCACGCCCAGCTAATTTTTATATTTTTAGTAGAGATGGGGTTTCACCATGTTGGCCAGGCTGGTCTCTAACTCCTGACCTCAAGTGATCCGCCCGCCTCGGCCCCCCAGAGTGCTAGGACTACAGGCCTGAGCCACCGCTCCCTGCCCAAATGTTAGTATCTTGAAATAGTTATGCGTCATGCCAAAGAAATCTAGAAGACCTCAAACTGTCCAATCACAGAACAAACTTGTAACTTTGATGGCGGTTGTCCTTAACAACATTCCCTGCGGGCCCTATCTGAAATGGAGGAGACATGACACCATAGAATTGCAAAATCTTAGTATTCATCACCTAACTTAAATGCTGAAGGGTTTGGAGATCATTCGGACTAACCCTCACGTTTTACAGTTGAAGACAATGACACTGGAGACGGACTTAACCCAAATCACCCGTCGGTGGCAGAGCCTGGACAAACCGATGTCTCCTCCCTTCACTCGTTCGGGGTTGTTGCTGGACTGCAGGAACCCGAAGTAGATAGAGAGGGGTATAGGGTACCGGAAGAAGAGGTATTTTGCAGGAGTCTGTTTTTTCCTGCTCCCAAATCGATGGGATGTCAGCGAAGGATGGGTCTCTGGAGCAGAGAAGCTAACAAAGTCTTCTGAAAACCATCACTAAGGGTGCTGTGGTTGGGAACTCGAAACCCTGCCAAACAGTTAAAAGCGTTTTTGCGAATGTGGTTTCTGAGGGCGAGGAAGCCCTCCCCCGCCCCAGCGCCGGCCCCGCCCGCCGGGTGCCCGACAGTAACCCCGAGACGTGCGGCAGCCCCAGCTGTCTTCAACGTAGCCATCTGGAAGACAAAAACCAGAAAATGTGCGCCTTCTTATTTGAAACCCGGTCTTTAGGTCCGGCCCCTCCCCAGCAGGAATGGGAACACTTAGTTTGCGCCCACGTGGCTCTTCTGCGGGCTTGTGCTCCGCTCGGAAGCGCGGAGCGCTGTCTGGAATAGGCCAGGCAGAGCTCCCTTCCCGTCGGCCTTTTGCGGGAAGAAGGGATGTGGGGCAATCGGCACAGCTGAATAGGGGCCAGCTGTGGGAAAAGGGAGAGCGTGACAACAGATGGGGGAAAGAAGAAATGAGGGGTAATGGGACGTCACGGCCAGGGTGACAGCTCAGAGGGCCCAATATCGCCCCAGACCCAGAAATTAGGGCACGTATGCAAAGCTCACACCCTCCATTTGAGAGCGGAACCGAAACCATCACAAGATAAAAGCTCCGGACGCCCAGCCGCGGCGGGCGGCGCGCAAGCGCGCGAGGCCCCGAGTCTGACCTGGAGTTACCCCGCGCGGCGAGTCGCGGCGAAGTAGGTGAAAGGTAACTAGCAGACGCTGCTCTGGGCGACGGCCGCGGCGCGCGTGCGCGGGGCTGGGCCTTGGGTTCCGTTCTCCCCCAAGTTTCTCCAAGTCTGCACTTGACCAAACTGTGGGTGTGTCATGGGCCAGTGCATGAAGCGATGGAGTGGGGACATCGAGCCGATTTGGAAAATTCCTACCACCCACTCTGTGGAGAAATGAGGTCCAGACGTGGTGCAGGGGAGAGAACCACTTACTGAACGCCTCGTGTGTGCGTGGCGGGCATGGTGCTGGGCGCCCTTCTTTTAATTCTCACAACCCTTTGAAAGACCTCAAAATGACCTCTCATGGAAGAGGAAACTGAGGCCCTGTGAGTTCATTTAATTTGCCCGCGGTCATCCAATCAGTTAAGGGCAATTCCCATGAAGGGTACGTGCTTCAAGGTGGGTTTTTGAACCTAAAACACACAAACAACACCTGTAGCACATTTGGCAAGGCACCCTCATAGGCATTACTCATTCCATCCTTACCAGAAACCTATGAGGTAGTAGGTGCTGTGACTATTTTCTTTTTGCAGATGGGGAAACCGAGACTCAAGGAAGTTGTTCTGGAATCCCACAGAGAATATCAGAGCTGAGATTTTCTGTCCCATTTTAGAGAGATAAAAAAGCTGAAAGCTCAAAGTCACGTTCTCCCACCGCCAATCTGAAGACCTTGGAGAGCTTCATGCTCTATGGGATGAGTGGCCCAGACCATGCTAAAGATGAAGTTCTCATTATTGGAGGTCTCCTTTGTGGGTTTCCATTACAGAATTACAAAGTGATCAACCCTTCTAGAAGATAGTTGGGTTGTTCACTTATTAAGGGCAGGGACAGAGTGCACTACTCACAGTTGCTGAATTTGGTGTTCGTTGGGTGAGCTTATAGCTGAATGAACTGATTTTCAATCCCAGATTACTCAAGGGGGAAGCTGCCTTTGTGTCAGGCAATGGATGAAGTAGCTTGTTTGTGACTTTTCCCAGAGGAGAGTTCTTGCGTTCACACAGCAAACATACTTAGCATGCACTCTGTGGTGTTTATATAGCTGGAAAACAGATGGGAACTTCAAAGGACAGGAATGCCTTGCTTCTCTTGAAAATTCTGCTCTGAGTATTTGTCTTAGTCTTCTCGCGCTGGGTATTTAAACAACAGACATTTATTTCTCACAATTCTGGATGCTGGAAGTCCGAAATCAAGGTGCAGGCTGATTTGATTCCTGTTGAGGCCCCACTTTCTGGCTCGCAAACAGCCATCTTATCACTGTATGCTCTCATGACAGACAGACTTCTCTCTAGAGTCTCTTCTCATAAGGCATGAATCCCATCGTGGGGGCTCCATCTTTACAACCTCATCTAAATCGAATTACCTCCCAAACGACCCACCTCCTAATCATCATACTGGAGGTTAGGGCTTCAACCTATGAACTGGGTGGAAGGGAGCACAAAAATTCACTCATAACAATCCTAGATGTCTGGATGTTTGCCCACTTCCATACATGGTAGAAGCCGTGTATTCCCCCTACCCTGTCAGGGTTTCCTGAGACACAAGAAGTAGATCACCCAGGGAGGGGCACCGGAACCCAGTCACAACTCCTCCCACCCCACCAACCCCTTGGTGCCTCAGCTGCTCTTCAGAATCACAAAGGCCAGAAAACAGAAGCAGCTCTCCTCCTCTCCTAGGAGGCCTTGGAAACAGAGGGAGATGCAACTGGAAATTCCCCAAAAGGGAAATGCAAGGGAAGCAGAAAAAGCTGTAGCAAAGCGGGTCTGCCCCCTGCAACCCTCATTTCTTTCCAAGAATCCCCTCCCTTGAGTGTGCCGTCAGAGAATTGGAATGTCACTGCCCTGTCCCCCAAGACTGTGTTGCTGCTCAGGCTGATAAAGACAAAGGCTGCAATTGGACTCGCTTTGCCCGAATGTAACCCTGCCTTGAAGCCTTCCTGAGGTGACCAGGGGAGATCATGTGCTGCCTGATGCTGTCAAGATGCCTGTGTGAGCTGCCTGCCTGCTGGTGTTGGCAGGAAGAAGCTGCTTGGGAACTTACATCAGCACCCTGTGGAGGGCTGAGAGCTTTGGCCATGCCAGGCCCTGTGCTGACACTTGTAGTTGAATTCCTTCCCATATGATCCTCCACAGCCCTATGCAGTAAGTGGTGTGTCCCCCGTTTTGCAGAGTACGAAACTGAGGCTCTGAGGAGGTAAGCGATTTCGCCACATCACCCAACCAGTAAAACGCACAGCTGAGACTCAGCTCCTTTCACTGCTCTAGGCATTTAAACCCAACACCCCAATAGGACAGGCTCTTGCAGCTGGCTGGGAAAGTTGTCCCTAGGTTTCTTCCTTTCTTCGCTAATTATCCCGGAGAAATTTCAATAAAAATGTAGAATAAGGAAAATTCCAGGCCTTACACACAGTTAAGTAATGAGTGACTTTATAGAGGAATGAATGAATGAAGGCAGAGAATGAGGGTCGATAAAGTGCCTGGAATTGTGCCTGACACATAGTAAACATTCAATCAATATTTCCCAAATGGTTGAATAAAGGAATAAGAATATCAAAGTATATGGAAGGGAAGAATTTCAGTGTGAGGTGCAAATATTTTAGGATAGCCATTTCCCTAACTTAAGCTCACAGATAAAGTTTATGGTCCTGTTGGAATTTGAAGAAGTTATTTTCTCTCTCTTTTTTTTTTTTTTGAGACGAAGTCTTGCTCTGTTGCCCAGGCTGGAGTGCAGTGGCACGATCTTGGCTCACTGCAACCTCTGCCTCCCAGGTTTAAGCAATTCTCCTGCCTCAGCCTCCTGAGTAGTTGGGATTACTGGCGTGTGCCACCACACCCGGATAATTTTTGTATTTTTTTTAGTAGAGACGGGGTTTCA
The DNA here is from genome assembly GCF_003255815.1 of Theropithecus gelada. Lineage (NCBI taxonomy): Eukaryota > Metazoa > Chordata > Mammalia > Primates > Cercopithecidae > Theropithecus > Theropithecus gelada. Next base: position 36,018,553 of record NC_037683.1, on the reverse strand, counting down.
CCATGTTGGTCAGGCTGGTCTTGAACTCCTGACCTCATGATCCGTCCGCCTCAGCCTCCCAAAGTGCTGGGATTACAGTGTGAGCTACCGTGCCTGGCCTGAAGTTCTTATTTTTTGATTATTGGTGAGAGATTTACTGACCCTAGCGGGTTATCAGTAAATATACAGAAAGTGGATGCAGCAATGCCCTGGTCCATGTCCCCTCCCTGTTGAGTTGCTTCTCTGGGTGTCTCGTATGTGATTTGTGCTGCTGGCTTTTATCATTAGGAAAGGCCTTTCATTCCATTCAAAAAGAGTTACTACTCTTTATGAAGCACTAAGTAGGTCAGTGCATAAGATACGGTCCTTGCTCCCTAGGTGAGGAAAACGTAAGGAGTCCCTGCTCTTGCTAAGGTATATATTTCAACACATCACTTAATCTTAGCAATCCTCATTTTCCCCATATATAAAATGAGTGTGCCGGGCGCGGTGGCGCATACTTGTAATCCCAGCACTTTGGGAGGCCGAGGCGGGTGGATCACTTGAGGTCAGGAGTTTGAGAACAGCCTGGCCAATATGGTGAAACCCCATCTTTACTAAAAATATAAAAATTGGGGCTGGGCACGGTGGCTCAGGCCTGTAATCCCAGCACTTTACGAGTCCGAGGCAGGCGGATCACAAGGTCAGGAGTTTGAGACCCGCCTGGCCAATATGGTGAAACCCCATCTCTACTAAAAATACAAAAAATTAGCCAGGTGTGGTGGCATGTGCCTGTAGTCCCAGCTACTCAGGAGGCTGAGGCAGAAGAGAATCACTTGAACCCAGGAGGCAGAGGTTGCAGTGAGCTGAGATCATGCCAGCCTGAGCGACAGAGTGAGACTCTGTCTCAAAAAAAAAAAAAAGAGAACTATGTATCTATATGTGTGTGTGTATGTGTGTATATATGTATATGTATATATGTGCGTGTGTGTGTGTGTGTGTGTGTGTGTGTGTGTATATTAGCTGGGCATGGTAGTGGGCACCTGTAATCCTAGCTACTTGGGAGGCTGAGGCAGGAGAATCACTTGAACCCGGGAGGCGGAGGTAGCAGTGAGCCGAGATTGTGCCATTGCGCTCCTGCCTGGGCAACAAGAGTGAGACTCAGTCCCCCCAAAAAATAAAGAAAGAAATAAAGAAATAAAATGAGTGCATATATAAAATGAGTACTTTAAGGATAGCAAGGGAATTTAATAACATGTGATATGTGAAAAAAAACGAGGGTGGGAGAAAGGGGGGTGATAGGTAGCAAATGTTATTAATTTAATTTAATTCAAAGAGAATATGGGGAGTGTTTTCCCATGAGTCACGAAGCCTAGCCTCTCCAGGAAAAGAGAATGGAGAGCTATACATTTGAGATGTAAGAGGGATTCTGGGCTGGCGGGTTTCCAGACAGTACCACGCAAGGGAGAGCAGAAAGTTTTACTGCCTGGGAGTAGTGTAGAAACTCAGCAAATATGTCTTGGGCCTTGCATCTGAGCTTTGGGCCTGTCTGCTTCTTCCCTACTGTAGTCAATGTGTCCCTTGACTACAGTGGCTGCAGGAGGAAGGAGCATCCCAGAACAGCTTAATTCAGTGAGAAATCTGCTGTCTCACTGTGCCTCTGTCTTGCTTGGGTCAAGTCTGAATTCCCAGCAGCCAGAATTTATTGAGCCTTTGTTAGATGCTACCCCCTTAACATTCAGAGTGGGCCTCAAACAAATACAGAATTTGTAAGGATAGAATGATGTGAGAGTCTAAGATTGCAGGGATCAGTACAAAAAGAATAGAAAAAATGAAAAAGACCTAGTATTTGATAGCACAACAGTGACTATAGTCAAAATAATTTAATTGTACATTTTTTCTTTTTTTTTTTTTAAGAGTCTCACTGTCACCCAGGCTGGAGTACAGTGGCATGATCTCAGCTCACTGCAACCTCCACCTCCTGGCTTCAAGTGATTCTTTTGCCTCAGTCTCCCAAGTAGCTGGGATTACAGGCGTGTGCCACTACACCCTGCTAAACTTTTTTTTTTTGTATTTGTAGTAGAGACAGGGTTTCACCATATTGGCCAGGCTGGTCTCGAACTCTTGACCGCACAATCTGCCTGCCTCAGACTCCCAAAGTGCTGGGATTACAGGTGTGAAGCTTGTGGAAAAAAAGTGCTCAGCTTTTTTTTTTTTTTTTTTTTTTGAGAGCGAGTGTCACTCTGTCACCCAGGCTGGAGTGCAGTGACCCAATCTTGACTCACTGCAACCTCTGCCTCCAGGTTCAAGTGATTCTCCTGCCTCAGCCTTCTGAGTAGCTGGGACTACAGATGCCTGCCACCATGCTCAGCTAATTTTTTGTATTTTTAGTAGAGATGGTGTTTCACCATGTTGGCCAGGCTGTTCTCAAACTCCTGACCTCAAGTGATTCACCAGCCTCGGCCTCCCAAAGTGCTGGGATTACAGGCAGGAACCACCATGCCTGGCCTTTAATTGTACATTTTTAAATAACTAAGAGAGTATAATTGGATTGTTTGTAAGACAAAGAATAAATGCTTGAGGAGAAGGATACCCCATTTTCCATGATGTGGTAATTATGCGTTGCATGTCCGTAGCAAAATATCTCATGTATCTCATAAATATATACACCTACTATGTACCCACAGAAATTAAAAATTTTTTTAAAAAGAGTAGAGGAACCTTGCACGCTCGGGAAGGAGAAATTCCCCCCAAAAAGATGGCTTTTGGCTGAAGTGCCAAGGATGGAGCCTATTTTGCCCAGGACAGAAGAAAACAAACATGGGTTTATGCCTTTTAGCAAAAAAAAAAAAACTGAGTAGAATTCCACTTTGGCCATACCAAATATTTTCCTCGTTTTACCCAGAGACTTACGAGAGCTGGAAGGAAATTTTTGAAAACACTAGGGGATGCCTCTTGGTTATATTGGAAGGAAAGTGAGCAACTAAGCCCTTGCTGCCTTGGCTTTGACTCAGCAGCTCTGTGGCCTTGGCTGGTCACCTCCCTCTCTGCCTCTTTCTTTGTCTATAAAATAAAGATTCTCGTACCTTACAACATTGGCATAGGGATCAGATTAAGATGACAAAGGTAAAGTGGCCACCAACATGTCAGGGGCGTGAAACATTCTAGAAAAATGGCAGCTTCTTTTTCTTTCCTTCATACTGAGTAAATGCCAGATCAGGGGTCAGAGCTCAATAAGGCTGAGCTCTTCACTTGCATTTAGCCACACAGCTTCTTTTAAAATTATAGGCCCAAGAAAGGCTTCAGAGTCTCCTGCTAGACTCAGAAATGTCTGCTTTCTTCCATCTTATCCACAGAAAAACTGATGCAAGTGTTGGCTCCTTGGGAAAAAAAAAACAACTCTATTAATTAAGCATAACCCCATTCTGTCTGAAGACTGTAATTACCCTTCTGTGTAGATGTCTTGCCTTGAGATTCCCCCTGTTCCCTGGGGTAACCTGTCAGAGCTGGCTTCCTTAGGGTGGAGATGCAGAAGGGCTGGGATCTTAAAACCTGTCCACAGAGAACGAGCTCTAGTCCCCCTGGAAAGTTGTTGAAAACAATTAGTGTGAGCCCCATTTCTTCCTTGAGCTTGGTGATAATTCAAGGACAACCACACAGAGGAAAGCTAAGCCTGTAAGGCATTTCTCGAATAATCCAAAACGCTGAGGTGTCAAGGAAACACCCAAGTCTAACCCATACTACTGTTTTTCCCTCTTCACACTTGAATTCGTTGTAGTGAGTTTACAGAAAACTTTAATTCCCTAAGGGTTTTTGTTTTTTACAGAGTTAATTGTAATTGGGAAAAACTGTCAGGGCTATTTTAAAAAAAAACAGTAAGTTTGACTCCAAGCTCAACACATCTCAGTGATTTAATGTGCCTTTGGGGGAATCAGGAGGCAGCCATTGCAAGAGCTTAGAAGGGGAGCCAAGGGACGGGGACCTGAGCCCTGTTTCTACCTTTATCGAGATGGGCAGGCTGGGTACAGTGGCTCATGCCTGTAATCCCAGCACTTTGGGAGGCCGAAGCAGGCGGATCCCCTGAGGTCAAGAGTTCGAGACCAGCCTGGCCAACATGGTGAAACCCTGTATCTACTAAAAATACAAAAATTAGCCAGGCATGGTGGCGTGCGCCTGTAGTTCTAGATACTTGAGAGGCTGAGGCAAGAGAATCACTTGAACCTAGGAGGCAGAGGCTGCAGTGAGCCAAGGCTCCACTGCACTCCAGCCTGGGAGACAGAGTGAAACGCTATCTTTAAAAAAAAAAAAAAAAAAAGAAAGAGATGGGGCAGCCTTTGCTAAATCATTTTCCTTCTCTCAGCCTCAGTTTCACACCTACCAACTTAGGGGTTTATTCAATCTTTAAATTCCCCTTTAATTATCAGTCATCTCTGGTTTGGATGTGTAGTTATGCTAACTGCCTCCAAAGAAGGGAGAGTTTTGAAACTAGTAGCTAATATTTTAGAAACTTCAAACAAGAAACACAGACATATATTAAAGTTCAAGCACAAACACCCACACACAATTGTAATCCAGGAACAAAGTCTAATTCAGCAAAATATGTACTTGAGAACAGTACGGGTATTACTTCATTCTTTACCAACAGTTAAGTTAGATTCAACTTTTTATTTTTTTGAGACAAAGTCTCACTTGGTGGCTTAGGTTGGAGTGCAGTGGTCGGATCATGGTTCACCACAGCTTTGACTTCGCTCAGGTGATCTTTCCACCTCAACCTCCCAAGTGAGTAGCTGGGATTATAGACATGCACCAGCATGCCTGGCTAATTTTTGCATTTTTTTAGAGGTGGGGTGTCACTGGGTTTCCAGGCTGGTCTCAAACTCCTAGGCTCAAGAGATCTGCCCACCTGGGCCTCCCATGCCCAGCCCAAATTTAACCTTTTTTTGCTAAATTTATTTTATTTATTCTGCTATGTCTTGAGTATGTTTTTTAAAGGAAGAGCATAATTTGGTTCCAAGATAATATTGTGCCTACTTTTATTAATTAGGAGAAACAACAAATTTGTCTGTTTACCTTTCAGCATGTGTATATATTTAGATAAGGAATGAGGACCTTTGAAGTCAATAGCTAGGGAGAACAATGAATACATTTATGAATGAACTTTTTTTTTATATGAATAAAACTAGGAAATGGCTGACTTGGTGTAGTGGACACTGTTGGGTGCCCTGTCTGGATTTCCTGCAGTCCAAGCACCCGTCTGTCCTCTAGCTGCTTTGAGTGGTCACTGCTGATGGCCCACAATGGCTCACTTTTCCAGAAATTGCCCTGTCAAATGGAAACTGACTTTCCTAGAGGTTATGTTCTCCACACCTCAGCTTGCAACCAAAACTGACTGATATGGAGTTAAAATATCTGGCATCTCACTTCTCGCTCTGTCACACAGACCGGAGTGCAGTGATGCAATCATGGCTCATGCAGCCTCCACTTCCTGGGTTCAAGGGATCCTCTCATCAACCTCCGTGGGGTGGTACTATAGGCAGGCACGACCATACTTGCCTTTTTTTTTTTTTTTTTTTTCTGAGACGGAGTCTCTGTCACCCAGACTGGAGTGCAGTGGCACCATCTCAGCTCACTGCAACCTCCGCCTCCAGGGCTCAAGTGATTCTCCTGCCTCAACCTCCCAAGTAGCTGGGATTACAGGCACCCGCCACCACGCCTGGCTAATTTTTGTATTTTTAGTAGAGATGGGGTTTCACCATGTTGCCCAGGCTGATCTCGAACTCCTGACCTCAGGTGATATGCCCACCTTGGCCTCCCAAAGTGCTAGGATTACAGGCATGAACCACCGCGCCTGACTGCTTGCCTAATTTTTTAAGGCTTTTGTACAGATGAGGTCTCACTATATTGCCCAGGGCTCGTTTCAAACTCCTGGGCTCAAGTGATCCTCCTACCTCAGCTTCCCAAAGTGTTGGGATTATAGGCTTGAGCCACTACACCCCACCAACACTTAAAAAATATATATCATTTGTAACAACTGTGGTTTTCCATTGTATAAACATACAATAATTTTTTAATCAGTTTCCTATTGATGGCCATTAAGATTGTTTTCTATCTTTTGCTATTGTATAATATTTTATAACGCTGTGAATATCTCTTTATCTGTGTGTCTCTAATTGTTCCTTTAAAACAGATTTCTAGATATGGATTTACTGGCCAAAGAAAATGCAAATCTTTAAAACTTAGAATAATATAATTGTCCTCCCCACAAATTGCAACAGTTTATGGTCCCACCAGCAATATAAATGAGGAGTATTAGTGAGCTCTCAACCCAACACTGAGTACAATAGACTCTTGGCATTCTTGGGCTTATCTTTCTCAAATTTCCACCCCTTGGAACTTCCCAGAAGGTTCCTGACATGTAGTATTGGTAACTGGTTGAGACAGGAGCGGGAAACTGTCACTACTGATGTGAGGAGATCACTTAGCACTCTGTGAGTCTAGCTGAGGTCTCAGAGTCCCCATTTGGTGGAGGAGCTCTGAGCAGGGCCTTGCTGACTTTACTCTGCAGTGTGGCTGCCTCTCAGCACTGCCTCCATCCGTCAGCGCATTACTGGACAGCAGCAGTCATCAACACCCATCATCATCCCTGAATTTTTGCACGTTCAGGTAAGCTTATGATTCACTTTATTTCAGTAATGATATCATAATATAGTGTCAAGTTTATTTCCGTAGCAGAATTTATTTTAAAAGCCTTGTTAAGTTAGTTTAGTTTAGTAGTTATGGGTTTATTAAGGGTTTAATGAAGTTACTTCAACATCTCAGCCATTTCTTAATGCATTTTCTGGGGAAAGTTATATGCTACAGTGATGTTTGACAATTGGAATTTCCAAATTCTGGAGACATCCCTTACAGATGTCAAGAATCTTCTGTTATTTCAAGGCCTGGCGCGGTGGCTCATGCCTGTAATCCCAGCACTTTGGGAGGCCAAGGCTGGCGGATCATGAGGTCAGGAGATCGAGACCATCCTGGTTAACACGGTGAAACCCCATCTCTACTAAAAAATACAAAAAATTAGCCAGGTGTGGTGGCAGGTGCCTGTAGTCCCAGCTGCTTGGCAGGTTGAGGCGGGAGAACGGCTTGAACCCAGGAGGCAGAGGTTGCAGTGAGCCGAGATCACACCACTGCACTCTAGCCTGGGCAACAGAGCAAGACTCTGTCTCAAAAAAAAAAAAAAAAAGAATCTTCTGTTATTCCAAATGAAATGGAATTTCATCCCTATGTGTTTCAAGTTCCTCATCTTTAAAAGAAAAGTTTATTCTCTAATAGTGATTCCCAGACTGGGATCCTAGAATATCACTGGAGTCTTAAGGGTAGTAATGGGTATTCATAAACTAAACTATTTCTAATATTTTAGAAACCCTCATGGAAATGTACATTTATCCTATATTAGGTTTGGTAGGATAATAATGGAGGCCCTTTTATTTGTTTGGGCTGTGATAATGCAGGACTCCTCACAACTCTATGAGGTATATACTATTGTTATCACTCATCTACAGATAAGGAAATTGAGGCACAGATAGTTAAGGAATTTGCTCAAGGTTGTACAGCTAGTTGGTGTTGGAGGGGATATTTAAACTCAGGTAATCTGACTACAGAATCAATAGCCACGTTACCTACTGCTAATTCTAATTACTTCATGATAATTGGAAGCTCTGATTGGCAGTAATATATCTTTAAAAAATAAAATATTATTATAATAATCAATAATTAAATACAGTTTGTTTGATAGGCAAAAGTCTTTCAGAACCTTCAGTCCATAGAAAGGAAACACTTTCAAAAGTTATGAAAAGAATGGAAATGTTTGACTAGCATTGGGTTAGATAATACTCAAGTTCTCTCCTAGTTCTAATGTTCTGTAAGATTCAGGAGGAAATATGGCTATGAAAGAAAAATAACTCCATGAAATGTTACCCAGAGTGGTGCATTTACGTTCTAAGAGTAATAATGAAAACACTATTTCTTTGTTAAATGGTACAAACAAGTTTAATCTTAAAAACTGATAATCAAATGAGATTCAGTAGACTTGACTATTATGAAATTTTTAAGTCAAAAGCAAGAGGACCTGGCCAGGAGTGGTGGCTCACAGCTGTAATCCCAGCACTTTGGGAGGCCGAGGTGGGCAGATCACTCAAGGTCAGGAGTTCGAGACCAGCCTGGCCAACATGGTGGAACCTCATCTCTACTAAAAATACAAAAAATTAGCCGGGCATGGTGGCATGTGCCTATAGTCCCACGTACTTGGGAGACTGAGGCAGGAGAATCACTTGGACTCGAGAGGTGAAGGTTGCAGTGAGCTGAGATCATGCCAAAAAAAATAAAAAATAAAAAAAGGCATTAGAAATGCATTTACGTGGTTGACTTTTAGCACATTAACATTGTGCTGGGGAATAATCTTACATAGTATCTGTGAAAACACCAGAACTACTTTATAAACACTCTCTTTGTTCCCTATAGCAATGTGCATGTTTGGTGACCAGGGTAAGTATAGTCTATGTGGACTACTTAATAGTAGGAAAGAAAAAAATAAAGGCAAAGGTAAGGTCTGTCTTAGGTCTCTAGCTAGCATAGTGCTGGCATGTGGTAGAAGCTTAGTAAACATTTGTCAAATGGATGAAAAATTCACCAAGGTGTTACTGGTTCCTGGCAAAATTTCTACTCAGTTGCCCTATATCCATAATGCAAGTTTAATACCACATAATGCCCCCCAGTGCAATTCATCTTAAATAGCCATGCATGATAGTACAATTTAATAGCTGCTAAACTGAGACAAAATTTTTAAAGTTCCGTGTTCATAGAAACTGTGATCCTATCATAGTATTCCAATTTTACTTCCTTTTCTCATCAGCTCTAATAATCCTCATCTTGCTCGGAGTTTGCATTATATTTTTCACATATATAATGATTCAGATTCTTATCCTAACATTCTTGGGGAAATAGAAAGGCCCAGATATGAAGTCATGTCATGGATTAATGTTTTTTCACTGTCTTTTATCCAGAGGTAGGTGAATGACTTCTGGTAACCCTACTGATTTTAACATAGGGAAAAGCCCCAATCTCCAATTCATTGTGCAATGGGGAAGTGGTTTGCTGAGTGGGTCTACACAGAAAAAGCAATAACTGTATTGTGCGTTATATATGTGAGTCATATCCCTTGCTCCTTGCTCAAGAAGAATTATATCAGAAACAAATGATAGAATGCTTGGGCTAGGCACTGCCGGGGCTTCTGAGATGAATAAGAGGCAGTTTCAGCAATCATATGACTCGGGGGCTGTGTGAGGCGGGGGAGGGTAAATTAAAACGAAAAGGAAAAACAAAAAACACTCACCAATAACTGTGATTCAGGGCAGAATGTGGTCAGAGCACTCTTAGTTCTTACCAGAGGGAAAAATTATTTCCAACCAGAGGATCAAGAAATGTCATGAGAGAAGGGTCGTGAGGACTGGAATTCCCACTTTCCATGAGCATTTATTTACTGAGTAATGCTGCTCACCAGTCTCTGTGCCAGGCACTGAAGATTCAGAGGTGAAAGTGGCACATTTGTGCTCATCCAAAAGCTCTCAGTCTAACCAGGAAAGAGAAACTCATAAAAAGAAAAATCTTAACCCTCCTTGGCAAATACTCTTTTAGGAAAAAGAAAAAAAGTCACTGGAGCACAGCTGGTTCTGCCTGGGGACCCCGTGAGATTTCACCAAAAAAAGGGTCAATAAGAGTTTGTAAGAGATTTGGCATTTGACCATCCATAGTGCAGCAGGTGCTGTGCTTGGGGCCTTAGGTGCATTGTCTCCTTGGTTCTTAACAGGAACCCTGTGAAACACTTATTATTTTTGCTAATCCACAAATGGGAAAACTACAACTCAGAGTTTCCATAACTTGAAAGTTGCCTAAAGTCATATAACCAGTAAGTGGAGATGCAATAGGATTGAACTCCAGGTTCTATTGGCTATCTCCAATTGCCCGGAAAGAGAGGGAAGAAGGCTAGAAGAAGAAAGAAATTTGTTCTAAGAGCTTGATCACAGGCCATGGAAACAGGACAGCAAAGCTCTGTTTGGGATAACATATAATATAGGTTTCCTAGTGTGCAACTGCCTAGTAGTTCAGAATATAACTGTACAATTATATATTTGTATATACATATGCCAGTGTATATATCATATACAACTATATGTATACTATTATATGTAGTATACACATACATGTATACAGTTTTTATGCTATATATGTGGTAAAGATACAATTATATACCAATCTTCTTGAGATTGCAGGTTTATTTCCAAAGTTTTGCCTTATTTATTTATTTGAATAAGAGTCTCACTCTGTTGCCCAGGCTGAAGTCCAATGACATGATCTTGGCTCATTGCAACCTCCATCTCCCGGGTTCAAGCGATTCTTCTGCCTCAGCCTCCTGAGTAGCTGGGACTGCAGGCGCTTGCCACTATGCCTGGCTAATTTTTGTATTTTTCGTAGAGACGATGTTTCACCATGTTGGCCAGGCTGGTCTCAAACTCCTGACCTGAAGTGATCTGCGTGCCTCGGCCTCCCAAAGTGCTGGGATTACAGGCATGAGCCACCTGGCCCGAACTTTAAAAGTTCGGCCTTTTAAAGCAGCTAACACCACTCACAGAAAAAAAGAGATAGTAAGTGATTGGGAAGAGGAGGGTGACTGTTTTAGATTAGTGATAAATAAAGACCTCCTGCTGAAGAAGTAGATGGGCATTTATAGTCATCGGGTTTTATTCTAAGTGTGGTAGGAAGACAGAACATTTTGAAAAAATAAATGAGAAGTTTTAACGTAACTTCTAAAACTTAAATGGACGCTTAGCCACTAATTATATTTTACTGCTTTTATCTCTAGTATTTTTTCCTATGTATATAAAAGGTAAATAAATATGAATTTTTTAATGCTTTACTCTTTTAATGAATTTACTGTACAGGAATTTGAATCCTATTTTTATAACTTCTTATTTTGATATGGTTTCAAATGTTTCCTCCAGAAAAGTTGCAAGAATAGTTCAAAGAACTCTTGTATACATTTTACCCAATACATTGTGGCTCATTTCATTTGTTTTGTCATTAGACATGTATTTCTATTTATTCATATTATTTTGTATGAATCATTTGAGAGTGAGTTGAAGACATCAATGTGTATTTCCTAAGAATAAGGGCATTCATTCTGTTATGTAACCACAGTACAACTATCAAAATCAGAAAATTTAACATTGCTGCAAGTCACAGTTCACAATCTATATTCAGATTTCATCAGTTGTTGCATCAATGTCCTTTATAGATTGTTTTTTCTTGGTCTAAGATCAAATCTTGGGATAACACATTGCATTTAATTCTTATATCTTTTTAATCTCCTATAATTTGGAACAATTGCTCACCCTTTTGTGTGTGTGTTTCTTAACCTTGACATTTTTGGGGGCTTTTATTCTAAATTCAGGGAATACATGTGCTGGTTTATTGCCTGGGTACAGTGAGTGATGCTGAAGTTTGGGGTGTAAATGATCCCATCACCCAGGTACTGAGCATATTACCCAACAGTTAATTTTTCAACCATTACCTGCTCCCTCTCACCCCCTCTAGTACTCCCCAGTGTCCATTATTCCCATCTTTATATCCATGATTACCCAGTGTTTAGCTCCCACTTTTAAGTGAGAACATGCAGTATTTGGTTTTCTGTTCCTGCATAAATTCCTTTAGGATAATGGCCTCCAGTTGCATCCATGATGCTACAAAGGACATGATTTTGTTCTTTTTTATGGCTGTGTAGTTTTCCATGGTATATATGTAGCACATTTTCTTTATCCAATCCACCACTGATGGGCACCTATGTTGATTCCATGTCTTTGCTACTGTAAATAGCACTGCAACGAACATACGAGTGCACGTGTCTGTCTGGTAGAATGATTTGTTATCTTTTGGATATACACCCAATAATGGGATTGCTGGGTCAAATGGTAGTTCTGTTTTCAGTTAGCTGAGAAAACTCCAAACTGCTTTCCACAGTGGCTGAACTAATTTACATTCCCACCAGCAGTGTAAAAGTGTTCCTTTTTCTCCCCAACCTCATCAGCATCTGTTATTTTTTGACTTTGTAATAATAGCCATTCTGACTGGTGTGAGGTGGTATCTCACTGTGGTTTTTATTTGCATTTCTCTGATGATTAGTGATGTTGAACATTTTTTCATATGTTTGTTGGCCACTTGTATGTCTTCTTTTGAGAAGTATCTTTTCATGTCTTTTATCCATGTTGCAATGGGGTTATTTGTTTTTTGCTTGTTCAGTTGTTTAAGTTCTTAATAGATTCCGGATATTAGACTTGTTGGATGCATAATTTGTGAATATTGTCTCCCATTCTGTAGGTTGTATGTTTACTCTGTTGATAGTTTCTTTTGCTGTGCAGAAGCTGCTTAGTTTAATTAGGTCCCACTAGTCAATTTTTGTGTTTGTTGCAATTGCATTTGAGGACATTATCAAAAATTCTTCCCCAAGGCTGGTGTCCAGAATGGTGTTTCCTAGATTTGCTCCTTTTGAGACAGAGTTTCACTCTTGTTGCCCAGGCTGGAGTGCTATGATACAATCTCGGCTCACCGCAACCTCCACCTCCTGGGTTCAAGCAATTCTCCTGCCTCAGCCTCCCAAGTAGTTGGGATTACAGGCACCCACCACCACACATGGCTAATTTTTTGTATCTTTAGTAGAGATGGGGTTTCACCATGTTGACCAGGCTGGTCTTGAACTTCTGACCTCAGGTGATCCACCAACCTCGGTCTTCCAAAGTGCTGGGATTACAGGCATGAGCTACCGTGCCCAGCCTCCTAGATTTTTCTTCTAGGATTCTTATAGTTTGAGGTCTTACATTTAAATCTTTAATCTATCTTGAATTAATTTTTGTGTATGGTGAAAGGTAGGGGTCCAGTTTCATTCTTCTGAATATGGCTCACCAGCTATCTCAGCACCATTTATTGAATAGAGGGTTCTTTCCTTATTACATATTTTTGTCAATTTTGTCAAAGATCTGATGGTTGTAGGTGTATGGGTTTATCCTGGGATTATCTATTCTGTTCCATTGGTCTATGTGTCTGTTTTTGTACCAGTACCCCATGCTGTTTTGGTTACTGTAGTCTTATAGTATAGCTTGAACTAGGGTAATATGATGACTCTGGCTTTGTTCTTTTTGCTTAAGATTGCTTTGGCTATTTGAGCTTTTTTTGGTTCCATATGAATTTTAAAATAGTCTTTTTCAATTCTGTGAAAAATGACATTGGTTATTTATAGGAATAGTATTGAATCTGTAGAGTGCTTTGGGCAGTATGGCCATTTTAATGATACTGATTCCTTTTTTTTTTTTTTTTTTGAGATGGAGTCTCACTCTGTTGCCCAGGCTGGAGTGCAGCGGTGCCATCTCGGCTCACTGCAAGTTCTGCCTCCCGGGTTCATGCCATTCTCCTCCCTCAGCCTCCCAAATAGCTGGGACTACAGGCGCCCGCCACCTTGCCCGGCTAATTTTTTGTATTGTTAGTAGAGACAGGGTTTCACCGTGTTAGCCAGCATGGTGTCGATCTCCTGACCTCGTGATCCACCCGCCTTGGCCTCCCAAAGTGCTGGCATTACAGATGTGAGCCACGACACCCAGCCTATGATACTGATTCTTCCAATCCATGAGCATGGACTGTTTTTCCATCTATTTTTGTCATCTATGATTTTTTTTAGCAGTGTTCTGTAGTTTTCCTTGTTAGATGTATTCCTAAATATGTTTTTGTGTGTGGCTATTGTAAATGAGATAATATTCTTGATTTGGCTCTCAACTTCAGTGCCACCGATTTTTGTACATTGATTTTGTATTCTGAAACCTTGCCAAAATTGTTCTATCAGTTCTATAGACTTTTGGTTTTCTAAGTATAGAATTATGTCTTCACTGAAGAGAGATGATTTTAATTCTTCTTTTCCTATTTAAATGCCTTTTGGCCGGGCGCGGTGGCTCATGCCTGTAATCCCAGCACTTTGGGAGGCCAAGGTGGGCAGGTCACCTGAGGTCAGAAGTTCAAGGCTAGCCTGGCAAACATGGTGAAACCCCATTTCTACTAAAAATACAAAAAATTAACCATGTATAGTGGCAGGCGTCTATAATTCCAGCTACTTGGGAGACTGAGGCAGGAGAATCGCTTGAACCCAGGAGGCAGAGGTTGCAGTGAACAACATGGCACCATTGCACTCCAGTTTGGGCAACAAGAGCAAAACTCTGTCTCAAAAAAAAAAAATTCTTTTGTTTTTTTCTCTTGCCTGATTCCTCTGGCTAGCACTTCCAGTACTATGTTGAATAGGAGTGGTGAGAGTGGGCATCCTTGTCTTGTTCTAGTTCTCAAGGGGAATGTTTTCAGCTTTTGCCCATTCAATATGATATTGGCTGTGGGTTTGTCATGCATGGCTTATTATTTTGAAGTATGTTCCTTTGATGCCTATTTTCTTGAGGGTTTTTATCATGAAGGATTTTATTGAAAGCTTTTTCTGCATCTATTGAGATGATCATATTGTTTTGTTTTTACACTTGATATTAGCCAAAAGGCCAAGAAGTGATACAGTTTTTGTTTTTAACCCTGTTTATGTGGTGAATCACATTTATTGATTTGCATATGTTGAACCAACCTTGTAACTCAGGGATGAATTATGGTGAATTAACTTTTTGATATGCTGGTGAATTTGGTTTGCTAGTATTTTGTTAACGATGTTTGCATCTATGATCATCAGGAATTTTGGCCTTTAGTTTTCTTTTTTTGCTGTGTTTTTGCCAGGTTTTGGTATCATGGTGATGCTGGCTTTGTAGAATGAGTTAAGGAGGAGTCCCTATGCCTTGATTTTTTGGAATAGTTTCAGTAGAATTGGTACTAGTTTTTCTTTTTCTTTTTTTTTTTTTTTTTTTGAGACAGAGTCTCACTGTCGCCAGGCTTGAGTGCAGTGGCGTGATCCTGGCTTACTGCAACCTCCATCTCCCGGGTTCAAGCGATTCTCCTGCCTCAGACTCCCGAGTAGCTGGGAATACAGGTGCCCCACCACCATGCCCAGCTAACTTTTTTGTATTTTTAGTAGAGACAGGGTTTCACTATGTTGGCCAGGATGGTCTCGATCTCCTGACCTCATGATCCTCCCGCCTCGGCCTCCCAAAGTGTTGGGATTACAGGTGTAAGCCACTGTGCCCAGCCTGGTACTAGCTTTTCTTTGTATGTCTGGTAGAATTTGGCTGTGAATGCATCTGGTCTGAGGCTTTTTTGGGTTGGTAGGCTTTTTGTTACTGATTCAATTTCAGAACTTGTTATTGGTCTATTTAGTGTTTCCATTTCTTTCTGATTCAATCATGGGATGTTATATGTTTCCAGGAATTTATCTATTTCCTCTAGATTTTCTAGTTTGTGTACATAGAGGTGTTCATAAGAGTCTCTGAGGATCTTTTGTATTTCTGTAGGATCAGTTGTAATGTCACCTTTGTTGTTTCTAATTTTGTTTATTGGATCTTCTCTCTCTTTTTTGTTAACCTAGTTAGCAGTCTATTGATCTTGTTTATCCTTTCAAAAAACAAACTTTTGGTTTCATTAATTCTTATACAATGAATTATACAAAATGCATAAAGGATTTTTCGGTCTCAATTTTCTTCAATTCAGCTCTGATTTTAGTTATTTCTTTTGCTCTTGTAGCTTTGCGGTTAATTTGTTCTTGTTTTTCTAGTTCCTCTAGGTGTGATGTTAGACTGTTAATTTGAGATCTTTCTAACTTTTTGAGATGGGCAGGCATTCAGCACTATAAACTTTCCTCTTAACACTGCTTTTGCTGCATCCTAGAGATGTTGGTATGTTGTATCTCTGTTGTTCTTTCTTTTTTTTTTTTTTTTGAGATGGAGTCTCGCACTGTTGCCTGGGCTGGAGCGCAATGGCGCAACCTTGGCTCACTGCAACCTCTGCCTCCTGAGTTCAAGCGATTCTCCTGCCTCAGCCTCCCCTGTAGCTGGGATTACAGACACCTGCCACCACGCCCAGCTAATTTTTTGTATTTTTAGTAGAGTTGGTATTTCACTATGTTGGCCAGGCTGGTCTCAAACTCCTGACCTCATGATCCACCCGCCTTGGCCTCCCAAAGTGCTGGGATTACAGGCGTGAGCCACCGTGCCCAGTCTTGTTTTTATTTCTTTCAAAAAAATTTTTAAAAAAATTTTTCCTGTGATTTTGTTGTTTACCCAAAAGTTATTCTGGAGCAAATTGTTTAATTTACATGTAATCATGTGGTTTTGAGAGATCTTCTTGGTATTGATTTGTTTTTATTCCACTGTGGTCTGAGAATGCGCTTGGTATAATTTCACTTCTTCTGAGTTTATTGAGACTTGCTTTATGGCTAAGCATGTAGTCAATCCTGGTGTATGTTCCATGTGCAGATAAGAATGTGTATCCTGTGGTTGATGGGTAGAGTATTCTATAGGTGTCTATTAGGTCCAAGTGACCAAGTGTTGAGTTTAAGTGCAAAATTTATTTGTTAGTTTTCTGCCTTGATGATCTGTTTAATGCTGTCAGTAGGGTATTGAAGATCCCCACTATTATTGTGTGGCTAAGTCTTTTTGTAGGTCTGAAAATACTTATTTTGTGAATCTGGAGGCTCCAATGTTGGGTGCATATACATGGAGGATACTCTTCTTGTTGAAGCCTTGACATTTTTGAAGAGTATAAATCAGTTATTTTGTACAATGTCCCTTGATTGGAATTTGTCTGATTAGATTTAGATTTTGTCTTTTTGGTAGGAATCTCACCAAAGTAGTGCTATATGCTTATCAGTACATACCATCAGGAGAAAAATAATATCGGTTTTTTAACATTGATCACTTGGTTAAAATGGAGTCTGTCACTTTTCTCCATTCTAATATTACTATTTTTCCCTTTAAAATTAATATGTGATATATGAGGAGATACTTTGAGACTCTGTAAATAACTATTCCTCATTAAATCTCCGTCTGCTAGTTTAGCAACCATTAATTATTTTCTATCTCCATCATTCCATCTATATTTGTCAGTTGGCATCCTACTGAAAGAGTTCTCCTCCTTTCTCATTTTTTATTTATTTACTCATGAATTCATTTATTGGTATCAGTATGGTCTCATAGGTTTTAATTTTGTTTAATGTGTTATCATCCATTACTATCATTATTTATTTTGATGCACAAATTATCCCATATTTGGCCAGTGGTCTTTGAGTTGTCTCCTATGTCTTTTTGATATGTTCCCTTTGTTCTTTAGGAAATGCCTTACTTTCTGGTGTAAGATGATCTATGTTCATCTTGTGCTTCCCTGACATAGCCCTGGAATCAGCTATTTCTCTAACAAGCCTTGGTTTTTTTAATTGAACAACGGTATTTAGAAACCAAGTTCTGGGTGGCAGGTGTGCTCATTTTTACTACTTAGTTATTTCTACTTAGTTATAACTACTTAGTTATTTCTTTTAGGTTCTTCTAACTGACAGAGCTAGGAAATCTCTCTCTGTATATATATATTTATGCTATTTCATATTCATCTCTCTACACATCATATAATATGTTGTATATGTATAAAAGCCATGAATTCAAATGATACCTCCAGTTCCCATCCAACACTTTGGAGTACACTCTAGACTTCCACTATTCACACATGTAACTCTCTTCTTTAACAGTGAAAAAACTGGTTCCCATTATCCTCAGTTTATCTACTCATTGTTTAAACCTAGGATACACGGTAGTTTCAGAATTGCTAACTCACCTGTACAAAAAGCAAATATCTTGACTAAAGCTCAATATTTGTTTATAGTTCATTTATATATACATGTAGTGTGTGGCATATAGACAGTAAAAAGCATAAATCTTACACGTACAATGTGATGAGTCTGACAGCTCCTATATCCTATTTTTGACTCAATATGAGCAATTTCTCATGTCATAAAAATATAAATTTTTAGCTGGTTATTATTCCATAGTATGGATGTATCTTAATTGACTTTGTCACTTCTTAAAATTAAATAATGTTTTTCATGTTTTCTATTGAAAACAGTCCTGTAATGAATATCTGAATAACACTTCTTTAAAAAGAATATAATATCACTATGTAAGCTATAGTCCTGCCACTGTTCCTTTACTAAAAGAGATATTATGTTGAATGAATTAATAAAACTTCAGAGATTTTAAGATATTCCCAATGTTATTCCTATAACTAAATTGGTTCTGGCCCAGTGTATTAATTTCCTAGGACCACTATAATGTATTATAACAAACTTGGTGGCTTAAAACACTAGAAATTTACTCTCACAGTTCAAGAGCGCAGAAGTCCAAAACCAAGGTGTTCACAAGGTTGATTCCTTATGGAGACTCAGGGAAGAACTGTTCCTTGTCTCTCTTTTAACGTCACTCCAATCTCTTACTCCATCATCACATGGCTTTCTTCTCTGTGTGTCTTCACTTATAAGGACACCAAGTCATTGGGTTCAAGTCTCACCCTAATCCCATATGACCTCATCTTAACTAATTACATCTGTGAAGATGTAGCATGCTGGGGTTCTTCATAATGTGTTAAGATACGCTGTTATTAAATATTATTAAATATCTGGCTCCCTTTGCAACTCTATAGTCCCTTATCTGAATTCTTGGGACCAAATTATTGAAGATTTAGATTTACATTTTAGAAAGAAAGTATCAGGTATATACTATATATTACATAACACCCCAGTAAGATCTGGAACAACACCCCACAATCAAGCACATTACTATTTCTGCAGTGAAGAGTATGTACATTCATACCAAGTAAGATGAATAAAGACAATACATAATTTCATCTTATTTCCAGTTTTTAAAAATTTGGCAGCAAGTTTACACAAATAAAAATAAAAAGTTTTCAATTTTCAGAGATTTGGGGATTTCAGAATTGCAGATTCTGTGGTCCTGAATTTGAGCTCATTTTCAGGTGCCAATTTTAAGCCCAAGTCAAAAGGCCACTTATTGTGGTAGTCGAAGGCAAATAGTCCAGGTACATCAACTTACAAGTACAAAAGTGGTCATATTATTATTCATACGTGATATCCACCAGCTCCAAAGTTATTTCTACTCATGAAAGTTTTGCAATACATTGCAAAGCTCTCTATTCCTCAGATACTTTTGGAAACTCTCAGAATGTGCAGGGTCCTATGTGTATCCACAGAGCCATCCTCGACACTTTCTAGTATAGCTACTGAGCCAGGCATCTCAGCTGAGAATCAGCACGCAGAGGCCTTCCTCTGAGATGATCGTCTGCTGTCCTGAACTGAGGCTGTTCTATGTCCCTGGATTCAGAGCCCATTCCCATCACTGTTGTCTCCCCTGAGTCCTCAGTGCCAGTCCCTGGCAATATACCCCAAAGTACCCCAGTGAGAGGGAAAATGTGGCCCCTTCCTGTGATAAGCTTAGTTAGAGGTTGTCCTACATATGGTCACCAAAGTGTTAGAGAGTTTACTGAAAGAATTCTTCCAGTTTGCTCATATAACCCTTTTACTCCATCGGTTATACTCATGGATCAGGGTAGATTGTTTACTGTGTTAGTTTCCTATTGTTGCTGTACCAAATAACCACAAATTCAGTGGCTTAAAAAAACACTAGACTGGGCATGGTGGCTCAGGCCTATAATCCCAGCACTTTGGGAGGCTGAGGTGGGCGGATCACCTGAGGTCAGGAGTTCGAGACCAGCCTGACCAACATGGAGAAACCCCATCTCTACTAAAAATACAAAACTAGTCAGGCATGGTGGTGCATGCCTGTAATTCTAGCTATTCAGGAGGCTGAGGCAGGAGAATCACTTGAACCCGGGAGGCGGAGGTTGCGATGAGCCGAGATCGCGCCTCTGCACTCCAGCCTGGGTAACAAGAGTGAAACTCCGTCTCAAAAAACAAACAAAACAAACCACAAACATTATCTTAGAGTTTTGGAGATCAGAAGTTTGAAATGGATTTCAGAGCTAAAATCAAGGAGTCGAAAGGGCTTTCCTTTCTAGAGGCCCTGAGGGACTATCTGTTTCTTTACCTTTTCTACCTTCTAGAAGCTGCCCTTATTCCTTGGCTCATGGCTCCTTCCTCCATCTTCAAAGCACATCACTCCAACTTCTGTTTCTATTATCACATCTCTACTCTCTAAGCATCCTTGTGATTTCTTTAGGCTCCCCTTGGATAATTCAGGATAATCTTCCCATGTCAATGTTCTTAATTTAGTTACATCTGCAAAGTCCCTTTTTCCATGTAAGGTAACATATTTGCAGGTGCTGGGGATTGACATGGGGACATTTTTGGAGGGTCATTATTCTGCCTACCACATGTTTAACTTAAAACCAGCCCTCATGCTCTATGCCAGTTCACTTTGCCACCCATAAAATAAACTCTCCCTCTGTGGTCCATTGTGCACCCTGCAATCTCACCTTTAGCCAGTCCACCTCTCTACTCCTCCTCATCCCCAATTTACCAGAAATATTTTGTTGAACGTAGAAAGGAAAACGACATGATTTCCTAGTCAAATCTTTCCCTTGATTCAGATAATGTTCTCAGATGGAATGGATGAGAATCCTTGACTCTCTCAAACAAGGCAGAATAACAATTTTATTTGTCAAACAATTTTAAATTTACAATTGACCCTCACAAAAACCTAATCAATATGAAGAGGGGGAAATGAGAGGTTGCTGTTCAGTGGATGTTTTATTTCCAGTGAAGTTAAGGAAACTGAGGCTCTGAAACATTAAATCCCTTGATCAAGGTTATATTGTTAGTAATCCATTTTATCAGATGATAAAAAAGCCAAAGGAAGGGCCAGGCACAGTGGCTCACATCTGTAATGCCAGCACTTTGGCAGGCTGAGGCGGGCAGATCACTTGAGGTCAGGGGTTTGAGACTAGCTTGACCAACATAGTGAAACCCTGTCTCTACTAAAAATACAAAAATTAGCCAAGTGTGGTGGCACGCACCTATAATCTCAGCTACTAGGGAAGCTGAGGCAGGAGAATCACTTGGACCCAGGAGGCAGAGGTTGCAGTGAGCCAAGATTGTGCCACTGCACTCCAGCCTGGGCAACAGAGCAAGACTCCGTGTCAAAAAAAAAAAAAAGTGAAAGGAAAAAAGAACTCACCCAAAAAAGTGTCAAATTATGAAATTGTAAAATATCTAAATTATATACTATATTATAAATTATAATAAAATATGCATAGGAATGTATGTGCTTATATTTGTATTGTACATGTAACACAAGACAATCTTCAGATAATTGAGAAACTAGAGAAACATGACCTCAGGGCCCTCTTGCTACTCCCAATTTGTCCTTCCTCCACCCACTTCACCAACCCTTTCTAGCCCTAGCACCTTGCCCTTATCTTGCCCTTTGGCCACAGTGAATCCTTCTAGAAGAACTCTGTGAAATAATGATATTATCTGAGTCACATATGTAATTTTAATTTTTTCAGTTTTACTTTTCAAAGAATGAAAAGAGACAGATACAATTTATTTTAATAATATATTTAACCCAATGTATCCAAAATATTATCAATTTGACATGTAGTCAGTATTAAAAATTGTTAATGAAATATTTCCATTATCTTCTTATTCTAAGTCTTTATTCAAAACCCAGCGTGTATTTTATGTTTATAGCACATGCCAGTTTGAACTAGCTGCATTTTTTTTTCCTTTTTTTTTTTTTTGAGACAGAGTCTTGTCCTAGGCTGAAGTGCAATGGCACGATCTCCGCTCACTGCAACCCCCGCCTCCCAGGTTCAAGTGATTCTCCTGCCTCAGCCTCCTGAGTAGCTGGGACTACAGGCACATGCATTTCAAATACTCAGCAGCCACATGTGACCAACAACTAACCATATTTGTGAGTGTAATTCAAGGACCCAAAATATTCCAACTGTACCTTTTCTCTGTTTTAATCTGACTTCTACCGTTATCTTCCCAGTAAAACTCTGGTTCTCTTTTGTCCTAAGATGTCTATTAGTGGCTCTAACAAAAGTGTTTATTTATTCAATGAATATATGAGTGTTAATAATCTTCTCTTTGGATAAAAAAAAAGTGTAGTCTTCTAAAAGTAGAACTACCAGGCCAGGCATGGTGGCTCATGCCTATAATCCCAGCACTTTGGGAGGCTGAGGCGGGTGAATCACATGAGGTCAGGAGTTTGAGACCAGCCTGGCCAACATCATAGAAACCCCCTCTCTATTAAATACAAAAAATTAGCCTGGCATGGTGGACCATGCCTATAATCCTAGCTACTTGGGAAGCTGAGGCAAGAGAATCGCTTGAACCTGGGAGATGGAGGTTGTAGTGAGCCAAGTTTGCACCATTGCACTGCAGCCTGGGCAACAAGAGCAAGACTCTGTCTCAAAAAAAAAAAAAAAAAAGCCAGGCACAGTGGCTCACACTTGTAATCCCAGCACTTTGGGAGGCCAAGATGGGCGAATCACGAGGTCAGGAGTTCGAGATCAGCCTGACCAACATGGTGAAACCCCATTTCTACTAAAAATACAAAAATTAGCTAGGTGTGGTGGTGGGTGCCTGTAATCCCAGCTACTTGGAGGCTGAAGCAGGAGAATCGCTTGAACCCGGGAGGCGGAGGTTGCAGTGAGCTGAGATTGTGCCACTGCACTCCAGCCTGAGTGACAGAGCAAGATCCCTTCTCAAAAAAAAAAAAAAAAAATAGAACTACCATTCAACCCAGCGATCCCATTACTGGGTAGATACCCCAAAGGAAAATCAATCATTCCACCAAAAAAACACATGCACCTGTATGTTCATCGCAGCACTATATACAATAGCAAAGACATGGAACAACCTAGGAACTCATCCATAGTGATCTAGATAAGGGAAATGTGGTACATATACACCATGGAATACTACACAGACATAAAAAAGAACAAAATCGTGTCCTTTGCAGCAATATGGATGCAGCTGGAGGCCATTATCCTAAGCAAACTAACATAGAAATATAAAACCAAATACCACATATTCTCTTATAAGCGGGAGCTAAACCCTGGGTACTCATGGACATGCTGATGGAAACAACACACTGGAGGATACAAGAGGGAGGAGGTAGTGAAGGGAGCAAGAGTTGAAAAACTGCCTGTTGGATACTATGCTCAGTACTTGGATGACGGGTTCAATCATACTCCAAACCTCAGCATCACGCAAGATACCTTTGTAACAAACCTGCATATGTGTCCCCTGAATCTAAAATAAAAGTTGAAAAAAAAAATGTGTGTTCTTGTCCATTTAGTTTCTCTCTCTCTCGGCTGGGGTAGTTCCCTGAATTTTGAGATGCAGAATCTATAGAATGAGTAGAGATACAAGAAGCAAGGGAAGAATTTAACAAGATATCCAGTTTTATAAGAGATCAAGTTTTTCACAAGAGCGGGGCTACAGTAGAAAAGGAGACAGAAGAAAATGGACTGTGAGGACATTATGCTAAGTGTAATCAGTCAGTCACAGAAGGACGAATACTGCATGGATCCACTTATACTAAAGTAGCCAAACTCATAGAAGCAAAAACAGACAATAGAATGGTGGTTGCCAGAGACTGGGGGAGAGGGAAAGTGGGGAGCTGCTCTTCAATGGGTAGCAGTTTCAATAACACAAGATGAAAAGGTTCTAGAGAGCTGCTGTACAACACCGCACCTGTGGTTAACAATAACGTGCTATACACTTAAAAACTGAAGAGGGTAGATCTCATATTACGAGGGTTTCTTTTGCTTGTTTTTATTTTATTTTATTCATATTTTAAAAAGGAAGTAGTAGAAGAAAATGGGGCCAGGGCTGAAGGCGGAGGATGGGAGTTCGGCACATGAGAGACTCCAGAGCAGATTCAAGATATAAGAGAATTGGAGAGTGGAGGAAGGAGTTTTTGAGAAGTGCGGCTCTGCGCTGGGAATTGGATCCCCTTCAATAATTTATAAGAGACATGAATAAAAAATAGAATCCATTTTTAATAACTTTGGGGGGAATTTCTTGTTTCTTCTTTAAACGTGACTGTGGAGAGAATGAACTGCCTGAACATCAAGGATTTGTTAGGGTTGCATATTTTATGTCCTGTCTACAATTAGAATGATAAAGTCTTGGGGAGAATGCAGGCTCTAAGTCAAGTTGTATAGCCTCTGCCTCTTACTAGCTCTGTGATGTTGGGCAAGTACTTGGGACTTTCTTCGGCTGACATGGAGGTCATGATACCTACTGCATAAGTCTGTTTGGAGTACTCAATATGAATGAGATGACATAAATGATAGCACCTATAGAGAGTCTGACAAATAGTAGCTATACAATAACTGTGATTGCTTTTAGAATGAACCCAGACCAGAGAACCTGTTATGGTCACAAGGTCTCAAATTTCAGAGATCATTCTAATGCTTAAGGAAAAGGACTATATTAACTGCTTTTCAAAGAAACGGAGGCAAGAGATGGCTAAATGCTCTAAATTCTGCAATCTCACCATGCAGTACAAACCCCTAAAGCTTTGTAAGTTTAAAAGTTCCTCTGTGCAAATATAAATTCCAATGAGTTACTATTTATTCACCCATCAGATTGGCAAAGATGGAAAAACTAATAACACGTGATAGCCAAGAGTGTGGAAAAATATGCACCTTCACACATTGCTGAAGGCAGCATAAAACAGTATAACTCTGTGTAGGGTAATTTGACAAGATCTATCAAAATTTTAAATGTACCTTTTACCAGCAAGTTTATTTCTAGCAATTTAGCTTACAGATATTCTCCCACAAAATGATATATGTATGAGGGTAATATTTGCAACATTGTTTATAACACCAAAAGCTTGCAAACAACATATATGGCAATCTAAATAAAACTGGTCTAATAATATATTTTTATTTTATTTTATTTTATTTTTTGAGACACAGTCTCACTCTGTTGCCCAGGCTAGAATGCAGTAGCTCAGTCTCTGTTCACTGCAACCTCCACCTCTTGGGTCCAAGAGATTCTAGTGCCTCAGCCTCCTGGATAGCTGGGACTACAGGTGAGTGCCACCACACCCAGCTAATTTTTGTATTTTTAGTAGAGATGGGGTTTTGCCATGTTGACCAGGCTGGCCTTGAACTCCTAACCTCAAGTGATCTGCCTACCTCAGCCTCCCAAAGTGCTGGGATTATAAACGTGAGCCACTGCACTTGGCCCCAGACATATTTCAACAACGGATGCTATGCAGCATTTAACAAAAATAAAACAGCTCTGGGCTAGGCACAGTGGCTCACGCCTGAGGTCAGGAGTTCAAGACTGGTTTGGCTCACATGGTGAAACCCTGTCTCTATTTAAAAATACAAAAATCAGCTGGATGTGGTGGCGCATGCTTGTAATCCCAGCTACTCAGGAGGCTGACGCAGGAGAATCACTTGAACCCGAGAGGCAGAGATTGCAGTGAGCCGAGATTGCGCCACTGCACTCCAGCCTGGTGACAGAGCGGAATTCTGTCTCAAAGAAAAACAAAAACGAAAAACAAAAACCAAAAAACAAAACAATACTGCAGGCCAGGCACAGTGGCTCACACCTGTAATCCCAGCACTTTGGGAAGCAGAGGCAGGCGGATCACCTGAGGTCAGGAGTTTGAGACTAGCCTGGTCAAAATGGTGAAAACCCATCTCTACTAAAATTACAAAAATTAGTCAGGCGTGGTGGCGGGTGCCTGTAATCCCAGCTACTTCAGAGGCTGAGGCAGGAGAATCGCTTCAACCCAGAGGCTGCATGAGATTGCACCACTGCACTCCAGCCTGGGTGACAAGAGCAGAACTCCGTCTCAAAACAAAAACAAAACAAATAAAAACAAACAAACAAACACAAAAAACATACTGCAGAGGGAGGGAGGGAGTATTAAAGAGAAACCTGCAGCTTCTACAACTCAAACCAGGAGCTCAATGTCCTTGAATTGACATGGTCCGAAGTGACATCTCTCAGCTCTGCTTCTCTCTGCAGTTGGCCTCTTCTACAGCTTCTCCACAATGACTTCAAGCAGCTAGCACTTACATCATCCACACAGCTTGCACCTCAGAGAAAGTGATCTTTCCTGATGGCTCCTGGAGAAAGGTCCAGTTTGGGTAATGTGCCTGCCCCTGAACCAATCATTGTGGCCAAGGAGATGGAATAGTCTGACTGGCCAGGCTTGAGGCTGAGGTGAGCTAAGCCCCACCCAAATAGCGTGGAATGGGGGAACCAGAAAGTTATGTGCCATTAATATTCAGCCTGGGGACAGGTGCGGTGGCTTACACTTGTAATGTCAGCACTTTGGGAGGCCGAGGCGGGCAGATCATTTGAGGCTAGGAGTTCAAGACCAGCCTGGCCAACATGGTGAAACCCTGTCTCTACTTAAAAAAAAAAAAAAAAAAAAAAAATTAGCCGGGCGTTGTGGCAGGAACCTGTAATCCCAGCTACTCGTGAGGCTGAGGCAGGAGAATCGCTTGAACCTGTGAGGTGAGATCATGCCATTGCATTCCAGCCTGGGCAACAAGAGTGAAACTCCATCTCAGAAAAAAAAAAAAAAAAAAAAATTCAGCCTGGGCAAGGAAGAGGAGAGATAGTAGCTTTGATAAGGAGAAACCATCCAGGCTGAGTTATAGGGGCTAAGAATTAAAACGGAGTTACCCAGGGTTTAAAAACGGGTCTTAGAGCTGAATGAAAAGATCTCTGTGGTTCCATGGAAACTTTTAACGCCACACTCTTTCAATTCAGGAGACAGCCTTCCTGGGCAGCTACAGTGGGGCCCAGTGCAACGCTGTGAGCTACAATGGGCAGCCACAGGGATGCACCAAGCAGTCTTTCTCAAAATTAACTAATGCAATCTCCTCTTTTGCTTCAGACGTTGAGTCCTAACCACTATTTGTCATCACCTAACCCGTTAGTTTCTCAAAAGTTTTCCCTGTTTAACACATCTGAAGGAAATAATACACCTTTGTATATAAAGTGGCCCTTATTATATCAGTCATTTGGGAGGCAGAGGATGCTGGGATTTTCAGAGGGAAAAGTCATTCCCTGGCAAAGAATGTTAGGATGCTGTGGAGAAAGAAGGGAGGATTAACATTTTTTAAAAGTCGCCTGGGTGATTCTGCTCTACCTAGGTAGAAAGGCATTCCTCTCTCCTATGCTACAGGGGAGAATCAATATTGTTCCAAATACAGAATTTTAACCGTATAGCTCATCCAGTGTGACACCACCCACCTACTTATGGTAATTGCTAACAATCTGTTACAATTGTGCTAACTTGTAACACAATCTAAATCTTGGGAATGGCCGGGTGCAGTGGCTCACGTCTGTAATCCCAGCACTTCAGGAGTCCAGGGCAGACAGACCACCTAAGGTCAGGAGTTTGAGATCAGCCTGGCCAACATGGTAAAATCCCGTCTCTACTAAAAATACAAAAATCAGCCGCGTGTGCTGGCAGGTGCCTGTAATCCCAGCTACTTGGGAGGCTGAGGCAGAATTTATGCAAATTTAGAAATATAATAATTAACTTGTATAATATAGAAAAATTATTAGGTGGCAATATTAAGTGGAGAAACAAATGGATGATATAATATCAGTTATATAAAATATATATTAAAAAGGACTTTAAAATATATTAAAATGTTATCAACAGCTGTCCTTGGATGGTGGGTTACTTTCTTCTTTCTACTTTTCTATATTCTGTAAACTGTCTATATTAAGCATAACTGAATTTTTAATGTTAGTAAAAATAAATTGATTAAGAGTTATCTTCATATATGTTAAGACATTATAGTGGATATCCCTGGGTAAGTGGAATTGTGGAGTCTGTTGTTCTTTGTTGTTTCATGTTTTCCAGTAATAAATATTCATTATTTTTGAGAAAAAGGAAAAAAAAAATAAAAGAAACATTTTAAAAAGGAATGTCACTTTGGACCGTGTCAATTCAATAATTCATTCAAAGCATTTAGGGTTGCCTTCTCTACCCCTTTGCCACCCAACTCTTTGTAACTTAAAATAAAAGGCCATTATCCATTTTGCTTCATAGAAAGCCATTCCTTGCAGGACTGTAAACCACAAACAACAGGAAGCCACACTCACTGAGCTGTGCATTTGCAAAATGCATGAAGTCAGGAGTTAGCGTGAGCAACGTTCCTCTAAGAGGAACAATGTACATAACCCCCTCCTGCAGAAATGTTTTACCAGTGCCTCATAAATGTGGGCTAATGTAACTGAGGACAAAAGAAATCTTCAGGTCCTTTGAAAGAGCATTCAGCTTTCAGAAGCCAAGAGAGAGGGTTCAAAAAGTTCCAAAACTAAGAATCTTCCATAAGAGATCCTCATTCCCAGCCAGTGAGGTGCAGTTTCTGTGGCAGAGGAGAGACAGCAGATTCTGGAGTCACAGTCCTGTCATTTATCCCACCGAGAAACAGGTAGATCTTCGACTTCCATCCTTCCTCAGTAGAATCTTAGCCCAAGACCCTGTCATCTCTCACTTGGATTGTTGACATGTCCACCTTGCTTTCTCAGCACTTCCACTCTCATCTTTCTAACCTTTCTCTTTACAGAAAAGCCAAAGTGATTATTTTAAAAAATAAATTAGAGGATTTTGCCTCCTGTGTGAAACCCTTGAAGACCGTCCCGTTCTATCACAAATAAAATGTATATTCCTCTTCATAGTTAGGAATATACATATACATAGTTAGGAAATCTGATAGGACTAGAGCTGCCTTCTCTCCACTCTCATCCTGGGCCTCTGTGACCTCACCAGTGTTCCTGCAGCTATATTGGAGTATTTTCGGTTCCTGGGGTACGCTGAGCTTCTTCCCACTACGGAGCCTTTAAACCAGCTGTGTGCTCTACTTGGAAGAACTCTGCCTTCTCCTTTTATAGTTTCAGCTAAATTTCAACTCCCTTGAAAGGCCTATCTGAATACCCAATCTAAGTAGCTCTCCTCCTCCCAACCCTGCCCCCAATATTCTCTACCATTGCACCCAATCATTTCCTATACAGCACCTGTCACAGCTTAAAACTGTGGGTTTCTACCTTTGTTTACTTGCTTATTGTCTGCCATCCGGAGTGTAAGACTCATATCTGGTTTATTCATCATTGTATTACTTTCAGTGTGACTCCAGAATAATGTCTGGCACTTAGTAGCTGTTAAAAAAAAAAAGTTGAATGAATTAATTAATTCAACCACTTATTTCTAATGCATCCTTGCATAGGTTTCTTGACCTCTCTAGGATTCCATTTCTTCATCTATGCAATAAGAATACTAGTTCCCTATCCATAGATAAATGTTTATAAAAGGTCAAGCACGGTAGCAGGCACAGAGAAAGCTCTCCTGAAACTAACTTTTGTTATGATGGCTATTATGGGCCGGACAGTTAATAGAGAAATCCTATTTTCATCTTGGAAACTGATATATGAGCTACTGGTGTTGTAAAAAGCACATAATGGGTCCTTGACAAATGTCTGATCAATGAATCAATTACCAGCTAAAAACTTTAAAATTCTAACCTATAAAAAGTTTACCATATGCACTGTTTATAACTTTTAAAATTGAATACAATTTAAATGTCCATCAGTAGGAGAATAGGGAAATAAGTCTGGTATACGATATAATTATGTCTCAACATAGATTGGGGTATAAAAATTATTAGTTTATGGCCAGGCACAGTGGCTCACGCCTGTAATCCCGGCACTTTGGGAGGCAGTGGCAGGCAGATCACCTGAAGTCGGGAGTTTGAGACCAGCCTGACCAACATGGAGAAACCCCATCTCTACTAAAATACAAAATTAACTGGGCGTGGTAGCACATGCCTGTAATCCCAGCTACTCGGGTGGCTGGGGCAGGAGAATAGCTTGAACCCAGGAGGCGAAGGTTGCAGTGAGCCGAGATTGTGCCATTGCACTCCAGCCTGGGCAACAAGAGCGAAACTCTGTCTCAAAAAAAAAAAATTAGTTTGTGACATATAAAGATGAAATCACCAAGGCATAAGGAAAAGAGAAACCTTGGCAATAAACAGGTGAATTTATTTATTTTTTTAAAATACAATCCAATCTGTCCAGATTGGCTGTGAACTACCTTTAAATTCACAAAGGGAGCTTGGGGTAAAATTAGCATTATTTTAAGAGATCTGGCTTTTCTCATCCTGGCTTTGGCATCAAGTAACTATTAGATCTTGGGTAGGTCCCTGTCTCTCTCTGGGGCCTCATCTTCTAAAATGAAAGGCTTGGACTAGATGATTGCTAAAGTTCTGCCAATTTCTTAGAGTTTATCACTTCATCCACTATTCACAGCCCTCATTGTTAATTAACCATCATTTCCTAATTAACAATTGTGGTGGTTTATCTATATAGATTAGTCTCATGAAATAATCAGCAATACCCTATTTGGTGGTAGCAGAACTCAACTGGGGTCTATATGTGCTGCAAATAAAGTATTACTATAACATTCTGATTCTTTTTTTTTTTTTTTTGAGACAGAGTCTCACTCTGTCACCCAGTGTCACCCAGGCTGGACTGCAGTGGCATGATCTCAGCTCACTGCAACCTCCACCTCCCAGGTTCAAGTGATTCTCCTGCCTCTGCCTCCTGAGTAGCTGGGACTACACGCACGTACCACCATGCCTGACTAATTTTTGTATTTTTAGTAGAGACAGGGTTTCACCATGTTGGCCAGGCTGGTCTCAAACTCCTGACCTCAAGTGATTCACCCACCTTGGCCTCCCAAAGTGTTGGGATTACAGGAGTGAGCCACTGCTTCCAGCCCATCCTGATTTTTTTATAATCCCAAAATTCATGTTTGCAATCTAGAGCATGACCTCAAATAACTGCATATTAGACCTCCAAATTTAAAAATCCTAAATTTTCTAGGTGGCTGCTCTGCAGAGTAGTAATTCACTAGATAATTGTCAATTCTTACCAAGGACTTTATATGACAATCTTATCACCCCTAGTGCAGTTGACAATTTCCAAGAACTCAAACCATGATCTGTAACTTGTAGTAGTATACAATGGTACAAAGAATGCACCTTTATTTACTGAAATAAAAAAAAATTTAGAAAATAATAACTACAATAGCTCTGGTGACTAAATTTGAATGTAGAGTAGAGAATTACATATGGAATGCTTGGAGGTAAATCTGGAAAGGTCTGTATGTTGAGGACAGATTATGTCTCCTTTTTTTGTTTTTGGAGACAGAGTCTCTCTCTCTCACCCAGGCTGGAGTGCAGTGGAGTAATCTCGGCTCACTGCAACCACCGCCTCCCAGGTTCAAGTGATTCTCCTGCCTCAGCCTCTCTAGTAGCTGGGACTACAGGCATGCACCACCACGCCCAGCTAATTTTTGTATTTTTAATAGAGATGGGGCTTCACTATGTTGGCCAGGCTGGTCTTGAACTCTTGACCGCAGGCAACCTGCCTCTGCCTCCCAAAGTGCTGGGATTACAGGTGTGAGCCACTACGCCTGGCCCAGATTATGTCTTTAAAATAATTATTCTGTATTTTATTTATTTATTTATTTATTTAGAGACAGAGTCTCGTTCTGTTACCCAGGCTGGATGTGATCTCAGCTCCCTGCAATCTCTACCTCCTGGGTTCAAGGGATTCTTCTGCCTCAGCCTCCCGAGTAGCTGGAATTACAGGCGCCTGCTGCCACACCTGACTCATTTTTGTATTTTTAGTAGTGACGGGGTTTCACCATGTGGTCAGGCTGCTCTCGAACTCCTGACATCCAGTGATCCACCTGCCTCAGCCTTTCAAAGTGATAGGATTACAGGCGGGAGCCACCGCACCTGGCTAAAATAATTACTCTGGAAGCTGGGTGTTTCCAGAATAGGAGCAGAAAGGAACTACACCAGAAAATTGCAGTGATCAAAGCCAAAAAAAAAAAAGGTCTGGACTGAAGCATTGGCAGTGGGAATGGAGAGGGAAAAATTTATTTGAGAATCATTTAAGGGACAGAACACAAAAGATTTGTATCTGAGTGTATCACCATTGCCTGTTTGCTGCTTTTGCTAAACTGAACTGTTAATATTTAGAGCCATGCCTTAATCATCCCTGTCTCTCCTGTTATGGCACATTATCTAGCAATGATATTAATACATAGTAATGCTAAGTAAATGTTTACTGAATGAATGGTGCAGAGTGAAGGGTGGGAATTGTTGAGGATGGCAGATTTTTTTAGCTTGGATAGTTGGATGGTTGATTGGACTGAGAGTGAAACATATGAGGATGATAACTTTCAGGTGGAGGGAAAGGACTTGAGTATGGGTTGGGACATGTTTTTTGGGTTTTTTTTTGTTTTTTTTTGAGACAGAGTCTTGCTCTGTCACCCACGCTGGAGTGCAATGGTGTGATCTTGGCTCACTGCAACCTCTGCCTCCTGGGTTCAAGAGATTCTCATGCCTTGGCCTCCCAAGTAGCTAGGATTACAGGCGCCTGCCACCTGCATTTTTTATTTTTAGTAGAGATGGGGTTTCACCATGTTGGCCAGGCTGGTCTCGAACTCTTAACCTCAAATGATCTGCCTGCCTCAGCCTCCCAAAGTGCTGGGAGTACAGGTGTGAGCCACCACGCCCAGCCGGGCATGTTGAATTTGAGGTACCAGTGGTACAACCCAGTAGCAGTTGATATCCAGGGCTGGAGCTCTAGAGAAAAGGAGGGGCTACAAAATAGGTTTGGGAATGGTAGAAGAGGGAAATACTCATTGAAACCTGGCAGAGAAATCAGGTCTTCCATGCATAGATAGAAATTTGAGCCTCTCTTAATAGATGTTCCAAGCCCTCCTCTTTTTTTAATGCTTGCTTGTGCTATTCCCTCTCCCCTCATCTGAGTACCAGCTCAACTCTTCTTAGAGGCCAGCAGACTCCAATTCCCCGTGCGAATCTCAGAGCAAACATCCCAATTGATTCTACAAAGCTTCTATAACTTCCTCTTCTTGCTCATGATCCAGTAATTATGAAGTCTAGATACTATGGAAGACTTACATCCATCCCTTTCACCATTCCTGTTGGTTGATTTTTTTTTTTTTTTTTTTTTGAGACGGAGTCTCGCGCTGTCACCCAGGCTGGAGTACAGTGGTGCAGTCTCGGCTCACTGCAACCTCTGCCTTCCAAGTTTAAGCGATTCTCCTGCCCGAGCCTCCCGAGTAGCTGGGACTACAGACCTGTGCCACCACACCTGGCTAACTTTTTTGTTTTTGTTTGTTTGGGGTTTTTTTTTTTTTTTTTTTTTTTGAGATGGAGTCTCGCTATATCACCAGGCTAGAGTGCAGTGATGTGATCTCGGTTTACTGCCACCTCCACCTCCCAGGTTTAAGCAATTCTCCTGCCTCAGCCTCCCGAGTAGCTGGGACTACAGGCACCCGCCACCACGCCCAGCTAATTTTTGTGTTTTTAGTAGAGATGGGGTTTCACATTGTTGTCCAGGATGGTCTCGATCTCCTGACCTTGTGATCTGCCCTCCTCGGCCTGCCAAAGTGCTGGGATTACAGGTGTGAGCCACCATGCCTGGCCATTTTTTGTTTTTGTTTTTTAATAGAGATGGGGGTTTTACCATGTTGGTCAGGCTGGTCTCAAACTCCTAATCTCAAATGATCTTCCTGCCTCAGGCTCCCAGAGTGCTGGGATTACAGTCATGAGCCACCGCACCCAGCCTCCTGTTCGTTCTTAACACTCCCACAGTTTTCCAACTGATTAAGGATCTCACAAGAAATGATATAAGAAGAGAACTGGCCGGGCATGGTGACTCAAGCCACTGTGAGTGTTGGGAGGCTGAATCGGTCAGATCACATGAGGCCAGGAATTCGAGATTAGCCTGGCCAACACGGTGAAACCCTGTCTCTACTAAAAATACAAAAATTAGCCCACCGTGGTGATGCACGTCTGTAATCCCAGCTACTCAGGAGGCTGAGGCATAAGAATCACTTGAACCCAGGAGGTGGAGGTTGCTGTGAGCTGAGATCATGCCACTGCACTCCAGCCTGGGCCACAGGGCAAGACTCTGTCTGAAAACAAACAAACAAACAAAAAACAGAAAGAGAACTGAAAAGTTCTATTTTGCAACAGAAAAAATTATAATCAGTCCAGAAACACAAAATATACATTCTAAAATTTATTATACAGAGGTAGGGAAATTGATGTTTAATCACAACATTAGATCAATGATGACCCACTACTTTGCTCTTCCAGATAAATAAAAAAATTAGCCTCTCACTTCAAGTATTCTCAGAGATCAAAACTTTGATATAAAAAGATGATTTTACCTTGTCAATTATAGGTTACCATGTGAATCTCTAGCTCATAAAAAACAATAGGACCTTACATTTATCAGAGGCCATTTTATTTCAGCAAAAATCAAATTCCCTTAATGAATTTATTTCACTGCACCCCAAACCATTCCTTGATGGCAAAAATAAGGCATAGGTAGTAATCTCTAATTTTGTTGAGCCAACCTAAACACAGAGTTATCAAAGAGTGGTCTAAGGCTGCAAATCAAGATAGCACAGAATTAATATCTCAAAACTTAAATCAGAAGTTGAACACGTGCTTCAGTCCTTTGCCTCTTAGACCAGGCTGCCTTTCAGTTTTCCAGTGTTTCCTAAGCTCTAACAAGAGTTTTTTAACTAGGAGAAGGAAAAAAGATGTTTTAAGAATCTTAAAGAAATATATGGCATCTAAACCATCTATGACAAGGAAACCAAGGCCTAGAGAGGTTATGTGACTTACCCAATGTCATAGATATTGAGAAACAGAGCTGGGTATTATAAGTCCAGAACTTTTAATTCATTTTTCAAAAATTGTGGCTCTTATTATTTTTATAAAAAATAATGCTTAACAATTATTGAGTATGTATTAAACTACCAGACACTGTTCTAAGCATTTATTTGCATTAATTTATTTAATCCTATGATTATGTTCATTTTACTGACAAAAATACTGAGTATTAGAGACAGTAAATTTGCTTAAAGCTATGTAGAAAGTTAAGCAAAGGAGCCAAATTTTGAATCCATGTCTGCATGATTAAATCTAAATTTTTTGCAACTATGCAATGCGGCCACAATGCCACAGAATTTAAGAATTTGAAGGAATCTCATTGATCATTCTTCTCAGGCTCCTCCGCAACTGATACATAATGATCTACCTTTTGTTTGAATACCTAGTGATAAGAAGTTTACTGTCTAAGAAGGCAGCTGTTTAATTTTAGGGCAGCTAAAACTTGCTTCCCTGAGCCTTGTACCCTATGAAGCAAGTTCTGGATAGTAATGGAGCAGTGTCCCCAAAGGACTTCAGGAAAAACAGGAAAAAAAGAAATGGCAACTCCAAGGACAGCCAGTTCAATTTATGTGGTCAATAGGCAAACAGATACAATCTTTCTAGTTTTATATCTCTCTGATCTCATAGAGATATTAATCGAGCAACAATTCAAAGAAGATAGTCCATGTGTAAGGATAACTCTGAAGTCCTCGGGACCAGGAAGTAAATGGCTCCTGTGCCATGAACAATGCATAAACCCTGAATAAGTATCTGTGGACATGTGGAAACTTTCTCAGATGCAAGTGTCTATAACAGTTTTAAGGCCACTTCCTGAGAAGAATCTGTCACTATGGCCTTCAAAAGCTCCAAAATTCAACAATTGGGGGTGGGTATTTTTTGAAAGACATTTGGCTTAATTTAAAAGTTAACTGAAACCTGCTGATGGGAGTACAAAGACTCTGAAGGCTCATAATTACGATATCCAAACTAAAAAAAATCCACATTTTATCCTCCTCTTTTGTCTGGGGCTTTCTTTAGAGCCATTAATATGCCCATGATGGGGCTTAGAACAATGCTCAGATTGGGTGTAAATGTGTAATAGCACACAACAGACCTGATAATACTGGAATTGGGAATTAATTTTACTCTTTTTCCAGTTGGGTTTTGAGGACCTTTGAAGGGTTTTGTCGAGAACAGAATAATTCCTAGTACGTAAAAGCTAAGTGGGTTGCTTAATACTTACACAGTTTGTTTTGGGGAATAATGGGAAAGTTTTGGAAATTACGGCAATGGTTGCACAACATTTGAATGTAATTAATGCCACAAAATTACACAGTGAAAAATAGTTAAAATGATAAATTGTATATTATATATATTATGATACACATACATGACCACAGCTAAAAAGTAATGTATCAAAAATCATTTAATTGTACGCCATAAATGGGTAAATTAAATGGTATATGAATTATAGCTCAATAAAGCTGCTTAAAAAAAAGCCCTAAATGAAACCTTAGAAATTATTCAGTCATTAAAATTCATGTTACAGTTGAGGAAATAGAGGCCCAGAGTAGGGAAGGAACTCCACAGAGGCTGCAGATATTTTTCATGTTAAAAAATACTTCATTTTGGGCCAGGTATGGTGGCTTATGCCTGCAATGCCAGCACTTTGGGAGGCCGAGGAGGGCAGATCACCTGAAGTCGGGAGTCCGAGACCAGCCTGATCAACATGGAGAAACCCTGTTTCTACTAAAAATACAAAATTAGC
Source organism: Theropithecus gelada (assembly GCF_003255815.1). Lineage (NCBI taxonomy): Eukaryota > Metazoa > Chordata > Mammalia > Primates > Cercopithecidae > Theropithecus > Theropithecus gelada. The sequence goes on along the minus strand of NC_037683.1, from coordinate 35,982,036 downwards.
CGGGCGTAGTGGCACATGCCTATAATCCCAGCTACTCAGGAGGCTGAGGCAGGAGAATCACTTGAACCCGGGAGGCGGAGGCTGAGGTGAGCCAAGATCATGCCACTGTACTCCAGCCTGGGCAACAAGAGTGAAACTGTGTCTCGAAACAAACAAACAAACAAAAAACAAAAAAGAAAACAATTTTAATTTTATGTTATATATACTTTGCCACAATAAGAAAAAGTATTTTATTTATATTTCACCACAGAGACTTATATGCATCTTAATAAATCTTTTTTTTTTTTTTTTTTTTTTTGAGACAGTCTTGCTCTTGCTCTGTCACCCCAGCTGGAGTGCAATGGAATGATCTCAGCTCACTGCAACCTCTGCCTCCCAGGTTTAAATGATTCTTGTGCCTCAGCCACTCAAGTAGCTGGGATTACAGGCATGTGCCACCACATCCAGTTAACTTTTGTATTTAGTAGAGATGTGGTTTTGCCATGTTAGCTGGGCTGGTCTCAAACCCCTGGCCCCAAACAATCAGCCCACCTCGGCCTCCCAAGATACTGGGATTATAGGCATGAGCCACTGCTCCCAGCCTTAATAAATCTTAATAAATAAAATTGTAAAATATTATTAACTTATTAAGAGTTTCTTGATGCCCAGGAAGATATCTTAAATAAAACATAGCTGACTAGCTTCTCTTTAGTAATGTACTGCGAGACAATTTGAACTCCAAGACCAAGAAGAGAAATCACAGTTCCTAGGAAGAGAGGAAAACATGCTGACTTACACTATCTTTTTGGGGCCTTCACAAAAGAACTCTTAGGTCTTTTGTCTTCAGTCCTTTGCCGGATGAGTGTTACAAGATGCCAAATGTTATTGACCAAAAGGCCAATCACACCCCATGAACAACTTACACAGAAACTAAAGAGTTTGTGAACCAAGTGAAGAGCTGAAAAAACTTCCTCACTAATTCAAGTAAAAAAAAAAAAAAAAAAAAAAAAAAGAAATGTTTATATGGGAAAACTAGATGGAAAGTTTTACTAAAATTCCTGAGTTGTTTGACTAGCTCCCAAATACTTAACAGTAATGTCCCAGTATATTTAAGTGTAGAGGTCAATTGAGAGGTGCCTCATTATTATTAAAAATTATCAAAGTACCAATGTTTGAAAATCATTTATTTAAAAAAAAAAAGTAAATAATTTCTGACCAGGTACTGTGGCTTACATCTGTGATCCTACGACTTTGGGAGGCTAAGGTGGGCAGATCACCTGAGGTCAGGAGTTAAAGAACAGCCTGGCCAACATGGTGAAACCCCATCTCTACTAAAAATACAAAAATTAGCCGGGAGTGGTGGTGCATGCCTGTAATCCCAGCTACCCAGGAGGCTGAGGAAGGAGAATCGCTGGAACCCAGGAGGCAGAGGCTGCAGTGAATCAAGATTGTGCCACTGCACTCCAGCCTGGGTGACAGAGCAAGACTCCGCCTCAATAATAATAATAATAATAATAATATTCTGTGTAACCTACATAAAGCTGGGTCATTTCATGACCCTGCCCCTACTTACAGTTGCATTCAGTGATTCAATATAAACATGACAAAATGAAAGTACATATTTATCTTTACTCCCTCCTAAAACCCAGATAAAATGACGTTAAATAAAAAAGACTTTTTGAAAACCCTATGAGACTAAAGACAGTGGAAAAGGATAAACAAAGGATGACAGAGATTGTAGAATTGTTGGAAGATAAAAAGCAAATAGAGACGCTTTTTCCTCAGTGGTTTACCAAACAAGAGGAAGTTTCAAACAAAGTTACTGAAAAGGAGAATATAGATAATATGTGAAGTGATTTTTCCAGTGACTTCCCCAGGAAAGCTTCAGCATTTGGAAACAGCAGGCCACCATTAGAGAAGTTTGAAGTCTGGGGTACACTGATGGTAATAATAAGAACAAGAAAACCCAAACTCAGCTCAAGTCCTGACTAGATTGATTCAATTCCCCAATACTAATGGCCTGACAGAAGAGAGTTGTATATATATTCAGGTATAAATACTGTTACCTCAGTCTCTACTGTTCTACACGTGATACCTGGCAGTCAAACAAAAATTATGAGGCAAAACAACAACAACAACAAAAAACTCAAACAACTCATTAGTGAGAGAGAAGATAATAGAACCAGACTTAGAGATGACTCAGATATAGGGAATAATGGATACCAGAGAGATAAAAACTGTAAGAGTCAAATGGAAATCTTAGAAATAAAATATATATCAGATATGATTAATTTCTTTGGGCTTGTCAACTTAAGAAAAGAATCAGTGACATTTAAAAAGGTCCATAGAAGTTATTCAAATGGAAACACGGAGAAAGAAAAAAAGTGAATTAAACAGAACAACGCATTCAAAAGCTGTGGGACAATATCCAGCAGTTCAATATACATGTCACGGAAGTCACAGAATAAGAGAGAGAACAAGCAGAAAAAGAAGGAAATGATGTCATTATATGTCTGGAAAAAGATATCAATGTAGAAGTACTCCTACCTTCTCTAGTCCCTGGCAAAGAATTCTCTTTGCCCACTGGTTTGGGCACTTCTTGTGATGAATTAGAGTAGCAGGCAGAGATGAATTAGGTGCTTCCAAAATTAGCTTGATTTTATTTCCACTGGAAAGAGTTGGGATTTACTTGTGCGAAAAATTATAGATTCAGAAAAAAGTAGTGATTTGAATTAAGAGAGAATTTGGAGAGGGATTTGGACAGAGGGAGGAAAGAGATAAGAAGATAGCTATGTTAGAGAGAGATAAATTGGGAAAGAGAAGGTTACGTTTTGCCATGCATTGTAAACTTAATCCTTTAATATAAATCAAGAGTTAAAAATTTAAATTTAACTTTGTCTTAGCAAAGATCTAAATTACTTTCCAATTATTCGTGGTTGAACTGGTTGCTTGTTTTCATTTAGTTTTCTAGTTTTCAAAGGAATATATGCATATAATTTTAATTAAATAATTTTTAAATAATTAAATTTTTAAAAAATTAAATAAATAAGGCTTAAGATGAAAAACAGCAGTTAATTTTGTCCTTCCTCGTACTGGTCCAGTTTTGCTCCCCAGAGGCAATCACTTTTCTCTTTTATACCTTTGTTGACATCCATATTTTGAAATGATAAGCTCATTATTTTTTATTGATTCATTCATTTTGGACATTATCTACTAACTTTCCAGAGTGGCAAGAGAATATTTAGGTTTCTTTTACTTCCCTATTCAATTTCTGGGTTCTCCAACTTCCAAGTAGCCTCATATTACAATCTTTTGTTAAATCAATAGTCAATGTTCACTTAATTACAACTATAAACATTCTTTACTGCTGAGCCATGTGCTATATTTTGATTATGATTCTTTTCTTATACATGTTGGGTTTTCTAAGGTTAAGTTTTAACTGCTCAAATGCTCCAACTGGCTCGTAAATTCTTCTCAAATTCCCCAACAGATTTTTAAAATCGCTCTTAATACTAATTTCCACATAAAAAATAATCAAAAAATCTCCCAGATCCAATTTTCTAGTTTTTTTTTTTCCTAGAAAACTCATTTTTAGGGCTTATCATTCTCCTTTGTCAATTCTGACTTGCTCTCTCTGCCTCCCTCTACCCTGAGCTGTTTTTCTTTGGTTCATTCCTGAGTTGGATCATGTTTCCTGGTCTCACACCTCCCTCCTTCTTAATTTACTCCTCTTTTTGGTGAAGCTCTGACTCCAGGGGCTTCTGGAGAAATGATGATTGCGAGGTAAATTAGTTTGTGTTTTTGCATGACTGGTAATGTCATTTCTCTGTCCTCTTACTTGATTAGCAATTTGGGTTTCAAAATCAGTGTTTAAAATCATTTTCCCTTAAAATTTTAAAGGCACTACTTTACTAAGTGCTGGAGTTTTTATTGAGAAACCCAATGCCATTTCTTGTTACTGGGGCACATGGGGCCTGTTTTTCCCTCTTTTGATACTTTTAGAGTCATCTTTAGTCCTCGTATTGCAAAGCTTAATAAGAAGGTGCCTGGGTTGGACCTTTTTTTATTCATTGTGTTGGGTTGTTAATGGCCTCTTTTGATCTGGAAACTCTTGTCCTTCAGATTTGGAATTTTTTTTTTTTTTTTTTTGAGATGGAGTCTCACCCTGTCGCCCAGGCTGGAGTGCAGTGGCGCGATTTCGGCTCACTGCAAGCTCCGCCTCCCGGGTTCACGCCATTCTCCTGCCTCAGCCTCCCGAGTAGCTGGGACTACAGGTGCCCGCCACCACGCCTGGCTAATTTTTTTGTATTTTTAGTAGACGGGGTTTCACCGTGTTAACCAGGATGGTCTCCATCTCCTGACCTCATGATCCACCCGCCTCGGCCTCCCAAAGTGCTGGGATTACAGGCGTGAGCCACTGTGCCTGGCCAAATTTTTTTTTTTTTTTCCTGTGGCATTTTTTATATTTTCCTTCCATGTTTTTTCAGTTTGCTTTTCCTGGATGTCAGACTTCCTAAATTGATTCCCAAAGTTTCTTATCATTTTTATAGTTTCTTTTGTCTTCTTTTCCATCTTTCTCTCTAACAGATTTATTTCAATTTTATCTTTCATATTTTCTATCAAATTCTCCATTTCAGTCTGCAGGAAACAGTTAACATCACCTAACATTGCACTCCCTAGGAGGTTTGGGAGATGGCCCCTGAGAACTTGGCCTCTGGTATGTTCCCTAAGCTACAAAGTGATAAGGTTGTTTTTGTGCCTGGAATGCTGAATTCTGTACCAGCCTGCCTAGAGTGCATATGCAAATAACATGATTTATGATGAACACCTGCTTTCCTTCTGAGGGTCTGGAATTTTGCTAATGTGGCTGGTTGCACAGGCAGAGAATGCCTGAATGACCAGCATCAAAAACCCCGGATTCTGAGTATTAAATGGTCTTACCTGGGCAGAAACACTGTGTATATGTTCCTACCTTTAACTGCTTCCACATGTTGTGTGAGATAACTACTGCTCCACCCAGAGGAAAAACTTTGGAAGCCTGTGCTGGACTTGTCCAGACCCTGCCTGAGGTGCTTTTCCCTTGTTGATCCTATGTGTTCTTCTGGTGTAATAAACAAGAGCCATGATTACAGCTGTCTCTGAGTCCTGAGTCTTTCTAGAGAATCACTGAATGTGTGGGCAGTCAAGGAAATGCCTCAAACTATCAGTTATCATATATATATATATATCATTTTGTTCTCTGGTAGCACCTCTTTTTAAAAAGCATAGCACTCTGCTCTTTTTTATGGTACACAATAGCTTCTCTTAGCTTGTGGAGAATTTTAATTCTACACTTTGTAGGTACTGCTCCATATGTTGCCTTTTTCCCCCTCTACTTGGTTTTGGTCTCTCTCTTTAATGTTGGAGACTTTCCTTACACATTTGGTGATGCCTGGTTGTCCATTTGTGGTTAATGATGAAGCACCAAAAAACTGATGGAAGCTACGTTTGCATGGGTAGCTTGTTGAATGAGCAAACTGGTTTTCTTCATAGCGGGTGTCAGTATATAGAAGCTTTTCACCTGGGAATAGTTTCTCCAGAAAATAAGTCTTTAATTTTCTACTTGTGAGGTACTTGCAGGGCTGCTGAGGTTTTGTGACTAGCGTAGGCAGTGGTTTTAAAAAAAATCTGGAGATATGTATGCGGGACTGTCTTAGTGCATTTAGTGGTGTTATATGGTGCTGTAACAGAATACCCAAGGCTGGGTAATATATAAACAGGGTTTGGTTTTGTTTTGTTTTTTGCTTTTTTGTTTGTTTGTTTGTTTGTTTGTTTTTCTCACAATTCTAGTGACTGGAAAGTCCAAGGGCACAGTACTAGCATTGGCTTGGCTTCTGGTGAGGGCTTCATGTTACATCATAACATGGTGGAGATGTGAAGGGGAAGCAAGCATGCCAAAAGGACCAAACATAAGCAGGAACCTTGTTTTATAACAGCCGGCTTTCCAGGGAATGATTCTATTCTCAGGAGTGAGTACTCACTCTCAAGAGGCAAGATGGCTTTAATCTATTCATGAAGAATCCAACCCCATGACCCAAGCACCTCCCGCTAGCCTCACCTCCCAACACTGCCCCACTGGCAATGAAACTCTCTTGAGTTTGGTGGGGATAAAACACATCCTCTACGGCAGCCATTCCTCCCTATTCTGGCACAGCCCCTTCCCTCCTCCTTGCAGCCCAGGGATCATCTGCTTTCTACTCTGTCTATAGACTCTATACCCCTTCTTTTGCGCTGCTCCCACTCTCTCCTCTGTCAGACAGGTTATGGAACAGGATGCAGTCTCCTTTGCTTCTCATTTTTTGCTTCCCCCAGATAAGTCCTTTTTCCCGTAGCTATTACTGCTAATGAAGTCAGGGAGATGGAAGAATGGCAAAAAATAACAAATATGAGACCAGAACAGAGGTTTCTGAACTCTTATAACATTTTCAAAATTATTGTCCCTAATTTTTGGTCCCTAATTCTACTGTTACACCCCACCCCCACCTTGCTGCCTCCTCCACCCAACACATGTTATACTCTAAAAAATAAGAAGGGTGCAGTGGCTCACGCTTGTAATCCCAGCACTTTTGGAGGCCAAGGCGGACGGATCACCTGAGGTCAGGAGTTTGAAACCAGCCTAGCCAACATGGTGAAACCTTATCTCTACTAAAAATACAAAAATTAGCCGGTCATGGGGGCGAGTGCCTTTAGTACCAGCTACTTGGGAGACCGAGGAAGGAGAATCACTTGAACTCAGGAGGTGGAAGTTGCAGTGAACCGAGATCACACACCACTGCACTCCAGCCTGGGTGACAGAGGGAGACTCTGTCTCCAAAAAAGAAAAAAAAAAAAAGAAGAAGAAGAAGAAGAAAAATAACCTTTTTAAAAAATTTTACACAAATAACATAGTATTGTAGTAGAAAATTCCAGATAACATTCCTCATTCCCCACCACATACCCACACTCAAACTGAAATTTAAGTTAAAGTCCTCCATAACTTGTTCATCCACCATTGTTAACATTTTGGTGTTATTTCTTTCCAGGCTTTCTTCTATTCAAAATGTTAGATTACCCCCATATATAAATCATATTTTGCAAAACTGGTATTTTACTGTGCTAGGATTACAAGTGTAAGTCACTGTGCCTGGCTGTTCATATATTTTTGTAGCTGCCCTTTTTCTTTAATAAATAATGGGCACACCTGGGAGTGGTGGCTCACGCCTGTAATCCCAGCATGTTGGGAGGCCAAGGCGAGCAGATCACAAGGTCAGGAGATTGAGAACATCCTGGCTACCACAGTGAAACCCCACCAGACGTGGTGGCACATGCCTGTAGTCCCAGCTACTCGGGAGGCTAAGGCAGGAGAATGGCGTGAACCTGGGAGGAGGAGCTTGCAGTGAGCTGAGATCATGCCACTGCACTCCAGCCTAGGTGACAGAGCGAGACTCGTCTCTAAATAAATAAATGGCATCTGCCTGGACAAATATAATTCACAAGCCCATATTAATTATCTTAATTATATTGACTTAAAATAATTTATCTAACTAAGACCAGATGTATGGACATTCAGGTTGTTTTCAATTGTATGCTGTTAACACTACTGCAGGGGTTAGCATACTTGCATAAATATCTTTGCACATTTGTCCAACGTTAACCTAGGCACGGAAGTTGAAGGAACTCTAAATCAAGGTGTACTAATTTCTCTCTCATCAACAGTAATCCCTTCTGCCATATCATTGCTAACATTGCATATTAGCATGCTTGTTTTTGATAGGCAAAAGATGCAAAAATTACATCTTGTTTGTATCTGCATTTCTTTGCTACTGAATAAGTTTGCACAAATTTATTGGTCATTTGTTTTTATTTTATCACTTTCTTGTTCTTGCCCATTTTAAAAAGTTAGGATGGTCAGCTTGTTTTATTCTTTTTTTTTAACAGTTCTTTGCATACTCAATATATTCACTTTTATCTGACACATAGATTTTGAGAATTTTCTTCAGTTTGTCATTTTGCATTTTTATATGCTTATGGTACTTTTGGATATTTAGAAGAAATATAATGTTCATGGTCAAATCTGTTTGTGTTCCTCTTTCTGGTTTCTGTCTCTGGTGACATTTTCTAAAAAGGCCTTCACTCTCTCCTACCACTGCCAAGATATTTATTAGTATTTCCTTCTAGTACTTTTATCTTTTTATTTGTTTACATTGAATTCCTTAATCCATTTGAATTTATTCTGATATATGATGTTGCGTGTTAGTGATCTCCAGAAAAACAGAACCAATAAGATATGTATGTGGGGAGAGAGAGATAGAGGAGAGAGGGAGAGAGAGATTTTAGGAATTGAGCCAAATGTGTGACTGGCAAATTCAAAATCTGCAGAGCAGGTGGCAGGCTGGAGACCCAGGGAAGAATCAATGTTGTAGCTTGTGTCAGAAGGCGGTCTGGGGTGAACGGCTCATGCCTGTAATCCCAGCACTTTGGGAGGCTGAGGCAGGCAGATCATTTGAGTCCAGAAGTTTAGGACCAGCCTGGGGAATATGGTGAAGCCCAGTCTCGACAAAAAATACAAAAATTAGCCAGGCATGGTGGTAGTGTGCCTATAGTCCCAGCTACTCGAGAGGCTGAGGCCGGAAGATGGCTTGAGCCTGGGTGGAAAAAGTTGCCATGAGCCAAGGCTGTGCCACTGCACTCCAGCCTGGGCAACAGATACCCTGTCTCAAAAAAAAAAAAAAAAAAAAAGAAGAAGAAGAAGAGGAAGAAGAAGGAAGAGGAGGTGGGGGGAGAAGGAGGGGAGGAGGAGGAGGATAAAATTCAGAGGCAGTATTCTCTCTTTCTCAGGAGACCTCAATCTTTTCATAATCTTAATGCCTTCAACTGATTGGATGAGGCCCACCCAGTTTATGGAGGGTAATCTGCTTTACTCAAAGTCCACTGATATAAATGTTAATTTCATCTTGGAAATATCTTCACAGCGATCTCTCGACTGGTATTAGATCAAATATCTGGATATAGTGGCCCAGCCACGTTGACACATACAATTGCCATCCCAGTGTGAGTCAGGAATCTAACTTTACCTTTTCCCCATTCTCTTTCTGATAGTAGGTCCCACAAAGCTCTGATTCCCTCATATTCTCTTCTGTTACTCTGTGGGGGCCAAAAAAGGTATTCAACAAACTTCCTTCTCTTCTCTTAGTTCAGCCTTCCCTTCTCTAGATCCTATAAGATGTCTTTTCAGACCTCAAATGACAAATAGAGGAAAACAGTGGGTGTGATCTAGTCTATTTGTCTCCAGATGTTGGGAGCTTGACCCATAGCAGACAAAAGGCTAGCCCCATCTTGATCTCTGGGGGGATTTTTGCTCATGACAGCGTCCCCTTAGACACCCTGAAGAAAGCCACAAAAGTGCGGAATTTCTACTTAGCGTCATACTCTAGTAATCCCTCTAACCCTTGTTTCTCAACTACAAGGCAGGATCCAAGAGTTCTGGAGCTTTCTAGCCAGGGCATTGTGAGGACATGGAGCCCCCAAGGAAAATTTCTGCCCAAACATATGACATTATGATTAATAAGCATTGACCATTAAGTACCTTGAGAGCTTCAGATGAAAGTTTCACAAACAGGCCAGAGTGTCATATAATAAGGATTATAAGCTTCTAAGTATTTCATACTTGCCTTGTGATCAAGACAGAAAGCTCTTCATGTATACGTTATGAATAAATTTGGATGCCCCTTTAAAGGTGATTAATTAGGTCTGAGTTTCCTTCAGACTCCATGATCACGCTGAAGATCCACACACTGGTCTGTCTGCTCCAGAGCTCCAGGCTTTTGTCTATCTGGTTTGGCAGGAATCTCCATGGGAGGCCAGTCCTAGCCTCGAGTGTGAAGGGTCACCAGTGGGGCATCATCCCCTGCATTTTGGAGTGTGCTGAACGCCAACTCCCATTACATGGGGACGAACATGAGCTCAGGAGCATTGGTATCAGGCCAGACTGCCAGTGTTCCAGTCAGGCATCTCTGCCAACCTGCAACAAACACTGCCTGGTCTAGCTATTTAGAACTGAATAATTGGCACAGACATAGATGCCTGCTGACTTGCATTTGGTGCTCCCGTTTGCATTTTAATTCTTTCATTAGGCCACAAAGCATCTTTTTTAAAGGTCCAGATCCTCCCAGGATAATTAGACTCTTCCTATAGCAATGGGAAGGCTGAATTATTCTTTCTGTCTCCCTGATCTGGCTGCATTTAAACAAGGTGGTAGGTACTTTCTGAAACAATTAGAAGAAAAGGAATAAGATGAGTGAGGCTCAATACCCTTTTCAAAAAGTGTAGACAATGCCGGGCGCGGTGGCTCATGCCTGTAATCCCAGCACTTTGGGAGGCTGAGGCGGGTAGATGACTTCAGGTCAGGAGTTTGTGACCAGCCTGGCCGACATGGTGAAAACCCATCTCTACCATGAATACAAAATTAGCCACGTGTGATTGCGTAAGCCTGTCATCCTAGCTACTCGGGAGTCTGAGGCAGGAGAATTGCTTGAACAGGAAAGGTGGAGGTTGCAGTGAGTCGAGATCACACCACTGCACTCAGCCTGAGTGACAGAGCAAGACCCCATCTCAAAAAAAGAAGTGCAGACAAGAGATCTAAAAATGCTTCCTGCAATCTAGTAAGCAAGAATGTGCCTTCTTGGGGGCTACAGAAGGGTCGCCTTGAAAAACTGGATTTTTGCTATGTACTTCCCAGTGAATCAAGGCACCGGCATCTCTGGGGGTCTCTGCAAGGTTATGGTCCTGAGGTTTGTGTATGAGCATCCTGTTGCTGTTCCAGTGCATTTATAAGCCCTTATTGAGACAGCAGGTGACTAGAGGGAAAAGGACTCCTGTTCAGTGTTTTTTTTGTTTGTTTGTTTGTTTAAGAAATCCTTTAGGAAGCTGGATTAGGCTACATGGAAATGTAATTGTGATTCTCAGCAGGCTGAGACTCATTAACAAAGAGCCAGAATACTGGGTTTTTATACAAGATATTCATTCATTCATTTTTATTCATTTATTCTTTTACTGAGTGTCTCTGCTAAGTGCCAAGCACTGGGTAGGATCCAGTCCCTGTCCTCAATGAGCTGAAAGTGTTTATATGGGAAGGGCAGTGTGGGTGGAGAACAGAATGCAGGAGAGACAGACAAGTAAATAGGTTATTAATACACTGTGATAATTACTAAAACAGTGGTAGGTACAAGCATCAAAATTTGGATGGGGAATAATGCATTAGAAATGGTGTAGGGAAAAAGTACAAAGGAGAAGAAAGATTTGACAGTGGCCATGAAGCTATAGCTGAGCCTTATTATTATTATTATTATTTTAGGGTCTTGTTCTGTTGCCCAGGCCAAAGTACGGTGGTATGATCATGGCTCACTGCAGCCTCAACCTCCTAGGCTCAAGCAACCCTCCCAACTCAGCCTCCTGAGTCACTGGGACCACAGGTACATTGTTACCATGCCCTGGCTAATTTTTTTTATGGACTTTTTTTTTTTTCCCCCGAGATAGGTTTCACTCTGTGGCCCAGGCTGGAGTACAGTAGAATGATCTCGGCTCACTGCAACCTCCACCTCCTGGATTCAAGCGATCCTCCCACCTCAGCCCTCCCAGTAGCTCAGAGAAGTAGGCACCACCATGCCTGGTTAATTTTATTTTTTTGTAGCAACGAGGTCTCATTGTGTTACCCAAGCTGATCCTGAACTCTTGGCTCAAGTGATCCTCTAGCCTTGTCCTGCCAAAGTACTGGAATTACAGGTGTGGGCCACCACACACAGCCTTTTGTTGAGTTTTGAATGATGAGTAGGAGCTTGTCAGACAGATCAAGAAGCAGGTAGAAAAGAAACTAAGGCATTCCAGTCAGAGACAAGAAAAGGCAAAATGAAGGGGGCATAAAACAATATGGTGTATGCACAGTACTATAAGTTGGTATGGCGAAATGCTGGAAGCATGGGGAAGGGGACAGAAACAAATGAGACTAGAGAGGTAGCCAGGGGCCAGATCTACAAGTGCCTTCAATACCATGAAATATATCCCTGAAGCAATGTGTCTAATAAGCTGTACCCTAGAATTTCGGGTCACCTGGCAGGAACTATGGCTACCTATATCTATCTCTTCCTAAAGGTCTGTGGACCAAGGAGCTCCCCAAAATGCAAAGGATATGGCACATCCATTGCTTGACCTGGTATATGCTAATAAAGTAGACAGGCACAGGCCCAAGACTAATGCCCTCCCTGCAGCAGCCACAAGGGGCTTGCTTCCATATCACTTTCCATTCATTAACTGGTATCCACTGGGTATAATTATGAAGTCACCGCATGATACCTGTATCCAGTCTCTCTTTCCACATTTTGCATTCAATAATGTCACATGAGACATGTCTTGCTGTCACCTGGATATTCTGGCTCACTCCACATATCTACTCAACCAGTCTAATGGCCTTAATCAAAAAAGGAAATTAGATTACTCTGGCATGACCTGTTTTACTGAAACACTACTGGCTTAGAGGGATTGCTGCTTAATTTGTAAGCACTCATAAGCCATTAGTAGAATAATCTCTTATGGAATTTTGCCTAGGACTGGTGCCAGGCTCATGAATCCATAGTGGGTGAAACAGGGAGGGAAAAATTAATTGTATTTCCTAAAAATCAAGGCATTTGTCCATCCTTAGTCCTCCAGTATGATTCCTATTTTTCATCAGTCTCTCAGATTATCAACAGCAGTCCTGTGATCTTACTAGCAAATAAAGTGATAGCTTGTAGAGTGATTTGTTTAGGCCAAGAGACAAAGTCTTTTAAGACAGCTGTTACCTCATTTCTCCCCTATGAGAAGATTTCATCTCTTTAATTAGTTTGTGCCAGTCTTTTTAGTCAGAATATCGTTATTCTTGACAGAGAAGAAACAATAACATTGGACCTACCCATTAATCTTTCTGAATCTTTCTTTTGTTCTGTCTCTTGAACAGCTGTTATGTGTTCTTGGTGAGTCTAAATTTTTTTCAAAGGTTGACTTGCTTAGAGTATTAACTCTCATATTCCATACATTTTGTCTCAATATTTACCATTCCCCGACATCCAAAGTCCACAGGACAAGTGTTTCCAACATGACAATTGATGGTCAATGAAACCACACATCTGAACTCACTCTGAGTCACATGGGGATTTAGTGCTTCAGGAATTATCTCAGAGGTAATACATCATGATGAAATCTACAGGGACAAGAGTCTTGCAAATCAGCCTTGACAGGAGAGAGCCCTTGAACTCATTCACTTCTGTACAATTCCATTTCGATATGTCTCTTTTTCACTACTTGAGTAAAAGATAGACTTAGGGTTGAGAACACAAATTATCTCTGTGGACCTCAGTCTCTTAATTTATAAAATGAAGAGTTCTGGTAAGATAATTTTTAAGATCTGTTTCAACTAGAAAGTTATACAGCCCCAGAAATCTGAAGGGAAGAAGAAGAATTAAGACTCATGGAGGATCTATGACAAACTAGACATTGTGCTAAAATCATAATGCCTGAGAACTCTTTTCTTTTAGGGCAGACAACAATCTTATGAGCAGATCCCATTTGGCAGATAAGGAAGATGAACTTTACTGATATGGCATACTTTGTCCAAGGTCACAGAACTATTAATCATAAGTAAGGGGCAGAGTAGAAATTCATATCCATCTACATCGTTGATTCTCAACTGGGGGTGATTTTGCCCCCCAGTAGACATTTGACAATGTCTGGAGACATTTCTGGCTGTCACACTTGGGGAATTGCTACTTGCAGCTAGCGGGTAGAGGCCAAGGATGCTGCTAAACATCCTACCACACACAGGATAGCCCCCACAACCACGAATTATCTGTCCCAGAAAGTCACTAGTGATGAGGCTGAGAAACCTAATATGGATAGAAAGCCCAAGTAATATTGAATTGATTTAAATCACTTGTCAAATTCAGAAAATATTAGTTATCATTGCCACACACAATTTTCTATCAAAGGATCTCCAGTCACAAAGAACAAACACACATCCCCCAAAGGAATGTAGCTATTGTCAAGTCTGAGAATTTTACACTGTATCCCATTATATGCCCATATTATGTAATAGAAAACAACATTTTCCAATGCTTTTTTTTCCCAAATCTTTTTTTGTTTTTGTTTTGAGATGGAGTCTCACTCTATTGCCTAGGTTGGAATGCAGTGGCGTGATCTTGGTTCACCGCAACCTCCACCTCCTGGTTTCAAGCGATTCTCCTGCCTCAGCCTCCTGAGTCGCTGGGACTACAGGCATGTGCCACCACACCTGGCTAATTTTTGTATTTTTAGTAGAGAGCGGAGGTCTCACCACGTTGGCCAGGATGGCCTCGATCTCTTGACCTCATGATCCGCCCACCTAGGCCTCCCAAAGTGCTGGGATTACAGGCGTGAGCCACCATGCCCGGCTCTCCCAAATCTTTCAGTAAAACTGACTGCCCTGGAAGACACAGCATGCTTATCCTATGGCTTCTGCTGTCTACTAACTCACCACTCATAAGCCATGAGTAGGTGGTAAGGGGATATAGCTAAGCCTATTGGCAACACTAGCCATATCCACAAGTCTTTCACAACAAAAAACTGGAGCTCTAAACGTAAAAGTGTTACAAAAGAGAGAGAAGAAAAACGAGTGGAATATGAGGAAAGACCTTAGAATTATCTATTTTGGCCATCTCATTTCGGAGATAAGGAGGCCAAGGCCCAGGGAGGTTAAGTGGCTTGCCAGAAATACACAGAAAACAAAGGTCAGGTCCAAACATCATGCAGCACTCAGCTCTAATTAAAAAATTGGGCCAGGCATGGTGGGTCATGCCTGTAATCCCAGCACTTTGGGAGGCCAAGGTGGGCGGATCACCTGAGGTCAGGTGTTCGAGACCAGCCTGGCTAACATTGCTAAAACCCCATCTCTACTAAAAATACAAAAACTAGGGCTGGGTGTGGTGGCTCATGTTTGTAATCGCAGCATTTCAGGAGACTGAGGCAGGTTGATCACAAGGTCAGGAGTTTGAGACCAGTATGGCCAACATAGTGAAACCCCATCTCTACTAAAAATACAAAAATTAGCTGGGCATGGTGGCAGGCACCTGTAATCCCAGCTACTCGGGAGGCTGAGGCAGAAGAATTGCTTGAACCCAGGAGGCAGAGGTTGCAGTGAGCCAAGATCGCGCCACTGCACTCCAGCCTGGGTGACAGAGCTAGACTCTGTCTCAAAAAAAAAAATTAGCAGAACATGGTGGGAGACACCTGTAATCCCAGCTACTTGAGAAGCTGAGGCAAGAGAATTGCTTGAACCCAGGAGGCAGAGGTTGCAGTAAGCCGAGACCATGCCATTGCACTACAGCCTGGGCAACAAAAGCGAAACTCTCTCTCAAAAAAAAAAAGTTTCTTCAGAAAACAAATAAATCAGCCCAGACCAGAACTCCTGTGTTCTCTTCACAGCTGCTATCAGCGTATGTGGCAGACCCTGTCTGTTACCAACAGGGCAGCCTCTTCCCCAGGTGATCAATTATCTAAGCTAGTCATGCCTTCCAAATCACACCACAGAGTTGCCTCAGGGGTCCCAGTTGCCCCATGCCTCATATAACTGTTTCATGGCTGGGCAGAGACAGCCAGCTCACCTCATGGTTATGGGATCTGGAGATATCTCTAACATCTCTGATATCTCCAGGAACTGCATGCATCTGTGAACATCATCACCAGCGTGGATTTCATGGCACCTCTTCTTTATGTCTCTAGCATCCAAAACAGTTCTAATATGTCTGACCAATGGAATTGGATTCCTGTGTCTGCATCCCAGCTGCAAAGGAAGCTGGGAAGGCAGGTTTCTGGCCTTTCCTTTGGGTTGGCATGGGCCTGAAAGGTAGAGAATTCTCCAAACTTGGTGAAGTATTTAAATGAAATATGTCTAGTCTTTTAAAGAATAAAATTAATTTGATCATCATCTTGATGTTGTGAGGAAGAAGTAACAGAGAGGGAGGTGTCATTTGGGAGCTCCACCATTTAACAAGTTACCCAAGCAAGAAACTTCATTGCTGCCAGATCTCTTCTTCTCTTCCCTTCCACATAAGTCCTACCAATTTACTCTTGAACTCTCGCGAGTGTCTGATCCCTCTTTCCATCCCCTCTGCCCTGGTTCAGGTCCTTCTCTGTTCTCACGTGGACTGCTGAAACAGTCACCTATGTGGCTTCCCACCTCTAATTTGATTGCTCACATTGCTCTATGAATGATGTTTTTGAAACACAAGCCTAATTGTGTCGCTCCACTACTTCAGGGGTTTGATGGGTCCCATTGCTGTTCTAATTCTGTCCCATTGCTCACAGGATAAGATGCAAAGTCCTTCATTACCTGACCATGCTCACCTTTTCAGCTTCATCTCCTGCCACATCCTTTACACACCCTGGCGTAGACAGCACACACCCCAGTCACAGCGAACTTCACAGAATCCATGATGACATTTTGTGTTTACGTGGCTTTTCTTTTGTTCCCTGTGCTAAGAGTGCCTGCCCCATCTCTACCTGGTGAAATCCTTCCCTCACTGATGGCCAGTCTGAGTGTCATCTCCTCTTGGAAGCTTACAAAATTCCTCTAAAGAGAGTTTGAGGTTCCTTCTTCCTGTGTACTTACAGCATTTTGCATCTAGGTCTCCAGGAACCCATCTTGCCGTGTGCTTCTGGCTTGATTCATGGATGTTCCCTCTCTAGATCATGAGTGTCTTAGGGGCATGGGTCTGACTTCAGGGCTCACTGAATTCTTGCTGTCTGGCTGAAGGCTGAAGGTTGGAGTGATAACCAAACAGGTAGCAATTTGGATTTGATCTGACCTTCTTTCATTGACTATTCTGGTTTTAAGACAGAGGCTTTTGAAATTTGACTTCTCAAACTACTCCTTTTATGCAAACACAAAACGCATTACCTTAATATTTTAGGGAAATGGTTGTGTCAACAATAATCTTTTTTTTTTTTTTTGATACGGAGTTTCACTCTTGTTGCACAGGCTGGAATGCAGTGGCGCGATCTCGGCTCACCACAACCTCCACCTCCTGGGTTCAAGCGATTCTCCTGCCTCAGCCTCCCAAGTAGCTGGGATTACAGGTATGTGCCACCACGCCCGGCTAATTTTTTGTATTTTTAGTAGAGACAGGGTTTCTCCATGTTGGTCAGGCTGGTCTCGAACTCCCCACCTCAGGTGATATGCCAACCTTGGCCTCCCAAAGTGCTGGGATTACAGACTTAAGCCACCGCACCTGGCCAACAATATTCTTAATACTTCATTGTGTCAGCAGCTAGATATGCACCCATTACCAGGAAGCAACCTACCTAAGAAGCCCTGTAGAGGGCTTTGAGTTCTGAGAGTAAAAGCCTCCTCTGCAGGTGGGTGGGGCTAGGATGATTAGAATTAAGATTGCATTTGTCTGAATGCTGCTTTAATGCACAGGACCCACACTGGATAAACACTGGATATACGGGATCCACGGGAGCAGTGATGATTGCTGGTTTTGTTCAGATATATCCTGAGTGCTTAGCCTGGTGCATAGTAGGTCGATAGTAAAGATTTTTGAACGAGTGAATGAAAACAGGGCTGGAATTCAAGATTGAGACTGTCCCTAAATTCATTGACCTCAACATTATTTTACATCCACTGAAACAGGAAAAGAATTTCCAAGGCTAGAAGGAACTAAAGAAGAGTGATGAGGGTTGTTGTCATAGCTCGACTGGTCATAGAAGTCCTGGCTAAAGAGGGGGACGTTTGCCCAGAGACGTGAATGATGAACATGAGGAAGAGCCATGAGCATCTCAGGGAAAAGCATCTAGCTTCCCCTCCTGACCACACATATACACTAATCCCCACCCTAGCAGCTAAATTATTAAAATACAAAAAATGTGTCTTATTCTCACTTCCACAGCACCCCTTAAAGGTTTGCTTTAATTTCTGACATAATTTATATGCTAGGAAAAGACTGATGCTCCTCTAGTTAGGTTGGGTCAAAATCCCCAGGCAATGCCCTGTGGCAGTTCAAAGGCCCCCGCTGAGACTCCATGGCTTTCCAGGAGCTCACAACATTCCAGGGGTCACTTTCCGATCTATGTCTTACTTCTGCACACCTGTGGTCTCCACGTAGATCCCAGATCTATGTCTTACTTCCACACACCTGCGGTCTTCAAATTGACCTAGGTGTACAACAAGAACCCTTCTGAACATTATAAAATTAATCCAAGAAGAAGGGAGAAGGAAGAACTAAAATAAACCAAGCTTGCTGCATGTTCAGCATTAATCATTAGGTAGCTTGCTCTCTGACCTGTTTCACCATATTTAATAATTGTTTGTTGCCCACTGTCCTAGAATCAAGTAAGACTCTGTTACAAGATGATAGTTCTGTTAACTGCTCTGTAGATAACAACTTGAACATAATGAAATATTAAGTTTACCCTTTGAGATATTCTTTCAGGTCCTGTATAATGGTGGAACTACTGATACCAGCTGCTCTGGAGAACCCCACTGACTCAGCTGAGCGGAGGAACACCAGGAGAAGCTGACTCACCAAAGAAGGTGATTTCCACATTGTGATGATTTCATCACCCTTGCCCTGACCAATCAATTACCCCAATTTTTAAGCCCCCTGCTCACCACAATCCCCCTAAAAATTCCAGCCCAGACCGGGTGCAATGGCTCACACCTGTAATCCCAGCACTTTGGGAGGCCGAGGCGACCAGATCATTTGAGGTCAGGAGTTCGAGACCAGCTTGGCCAACACAGTGAAAACCTGTCTCTACTAAAAATTTGAAAATTAGCTTGGCGTCGTAGCAGGCACCTGCAATCCCAGCTACTCACGAGGCTGAGGCAGGAGAATCGCTTGAACCTGGGAGGCAGAGCCTGCAGTGAGCCTAGATGGCGCCACTGCACCCCAGCCTGGGCAACAGAGTGATACTCTGCCTCAAAAAAAAAAAAAAAAAAAAAAAAAAAAATTCCCAGCCCAGAACTCCTTGTGGGTATGGATTTGAGGGTCTCCTTCCATCTCCTCACTCAGATCCCTGCAATCATTAAACTCTTTCTGTGCAGCAAACCCTGCTGTCTCAGTATAATTGGTCTGTTACTGCACAGTGGGCATATGAATCTGTTGGTCCTATAAACAATTTTGGTGAGCCTAACTTAGAGCCCCTTGTGAGCATCTGCTTATGACTCAGTGCTCCTTTGTCCTTGGGACAGACCTGGAGACAAGTCCAAGCAGTTGCTTGGTTCCATTGAACTGGGGGCTGTCTCCAGTGCCTTGCGTGCCAATGGGACAGTGGTGACCTTCAGTGCATAAATAGCTTGCAGCAAAGAAATAGTTTCTGGTTTTGAAAGACATCTTTGGTAAGTTTTCTCTGTGCAACCAGCACCTCTTCCTGCTTTCCTAGTTTGCTGGCCTCCTCAGAGGTCTTTTGACCTTTTCTGAGGTTTCATTGATCCTCCCTGGCAACAGGAAGGGCCTTCTTTGAGGGGGTTCACCCTAAATTGGAAGGAGAATAAAGGGCACTGTTGGGAGGAATACTCTTGATTTCTGAAAGGTAGACTTTGGTTTTGGAGGGCCTTTAGTCTTTGTCTAGTTATATATGTTTACGTTTATGAAAAGAATTTCAGAAGGAATTTCTAGCAGGGGACCTAACTCAGGAGACCATCCACTTCCCCATTTTGCCCAGAGAACACCACGGCAAGATCTACTCATTTCTTCCCACGTTGAGTAGAGCAAGGGCTCTGGGGGCCAATAGATGCAAGTTTGAGTCTTGCCAGGTCAACCTTAGGCACTGAGGGATGTGACTAGTGTATGTGTTTTGTTGTTTGTGCATTGCCTTGGCTGGAATGGGAAACGTTGATTTCAACATGTTGATTCCAAGCAGTCTATTGGGCTGCATCCCGCCAAGTTGGGAAGACAAGATACATCCCCATCAGGTCAGGGCAATGGGTAACTCTCCCATTAAAGGCAGGAATCCTATGAAAAATATGGGAAAGGTCAAAGGCATGCCAGGTTTTCTAGAACTCCAGCTGGTTACATATTATGACTCATTCTTGTGTACATTTTTAAACTGATGAGCAAATTATAGCAAGGAAAACTCAGGGCTCACAACTGCAACTACGGAGTTAAAATGTACATTAAATATAGAGTCTTTTAAAGCTATCTTTTCTTTTCTGACTGCTTTGAATCTGTTGTTATTAAGCTACTGGTATTGAGATGAGACTCACTGTTTATGGTATTACCAATTCAAAACTACTTGGAGATTTTGTTTTTCTTATACAATTCAGCCAGTTCTACCTAACATGTAAACACTGAAAACTCATTTAAAACTGAAAAAATAAAATGGGGGGATAAAAAAGATTCTTTTAAAAGTCAAACTGCCACAGACAATGCTTTATCCAAAATTTGGGTTCATAGCCTTCATTGGATTACCAATGGGGCAAACAAAGTTTAACCATGTGAACAGGTTCCAATTTACCAGAAATAATTTGGATCTAGCCTTTTTTTTTTTTCTTTTTTTTTTTGAGATGGAGTCTCACTCTGTCACCTAGGCTGCAGTGCAGTGGCGCAATCTCAGCTCACTGCAACCTCCCCCTCCCAGGTTCAAGCGATTCTCCTGCCTCAGCCTCCCGAGTAGCTGGGACTACAGGCACCCACCACCACACCTGGCTAATTTTTTATTTTTAGTAGAGACAAGGTTTCACCATCTTGGCAGGCTGGTCTTGAACTACTGACCTCAGGTGATCTGCCTACCTTGGCCTCCCGAAGTGCTGGGATTACAGGCGTGAGCCACTGCGCCTGGCCTCTAG
Source organism: Theropithecus gelada (assembly GCF_003255815.1). Classification (NCBI taxonomy): domain Eukaryota; kingdom Metazoa; phylum Chordata; class Mammalia; order Primates; family Cercopithecidae; genus Theropithecus; species Theropithecus gelada. The sequence goes on along the minus strand of NC_037683.1, from coordinate 35,961,191 downwards.
CCATCTTTTATAAGCTGGTGAGTTTGTATTGCTATCCCATGGCTAGAATTCAAAGGTAAAAGCTATAGCATCTTTGTGCATATGTGTATATATATGTTTAGATGTGTTTGTGTATATGCACATGCATTATATGTTGTGTCTACATGGTACCAAATTGGTTTACAAATAAAAGAGCACTCATAAATTAATAAATCTAAATGCTTTTCAACTTCATATAACTTAAATAAATCTTTAATAAATAAGCTGGCTTTAAAATTATTTGTAGGAGGCCAGGTGCAGTGGCTCACACCTGTAATTCCAGCACTTTGCAAGGCCGAGGCAGACAGATCGCCTGAAGTCAGGAATTTGAGACCAGTCTGGCCAACATGGTGAAACCCCATCTTTACTAAAAATACAAAAATTAACTGGGCGCGGTGGTGAGTGCCTGCAATCCCAGCTACTCAGGAGGCTGAGGCAGAAGAATTGCCTGAACCTGGGAGGCAGTGAGCAGAGATTGTGCCACTATACTCCAGCCTGGGTGACAAAGCGATACTCCATCTCAAAAAATAAAACAAAATAAAATAATTTGTAGGACTGGGCATGGGGGCTCACTCCTGTACTTTGGGAGGCCAAGACAAGAGGATCAACTGAGGTAAGGAGTTCGAGACCAGCCTGCCCAACATGGCAAAACCCTGTCTCTACTAAAAAATATGAAATTAGCTGGGCAAGGTGGCATGTGCCTGTAATCTCACCTACTCAGGAGGCTGAGGCAGGAGAATCACTTGAACCCAGGAGACGGGCGTTACAGTGAGCCAAGATCACGCCATTGCACTCCAGCCTAGGTGACAGAGACAGAGTAAGACTCCGTCTCAAAAACAAAAGACTAATTTGTCTCATTCAAAAGTTATCTAGGGGTTGATTCAAATTATAAACTTGGAAAGGTTATTTATGGAACCAAGTAGAAAAGAAAACAGTAAGCAGTGGAGAGGGATGTGAAGAAAGTTATAGATATGAAGGTATATTTTTGGTAAGGAAGGTTATAAAGAAAAGAGAGTAATTTTTTATAAGAAAAAATCCTGTGTAGTAAATTTTTGTCCTAAAGTAAAATGATTGGTTATTTAAGGAAGGGGAACTATAGAACAAATCAGAAAGTCCAAGAATGTTGTAGACGGACTTTGTAAATCGTGATAATATTCATAAAAGTAAATTTATGAAAATAATTTTCTGGCCAGGCATGATGGCTCACACCTGTAATCCCAGCATTTTGGGAGGCCGAGGCGGGTGGATCACCTGAAGTCGGGAGTTCGAGACCAGCCTGGCCAACATGGTGAAACCCTGTCTCTACTAAAAATATAAAAAATTAGCCAGGCGTGGCAGCCTACATCTGTAATCCCAGCTACTGGGGAGGCTGAGGCATGAGAATCACTTGAACTCGGGAGGTGGAGGTTGCAGTAAGCTGAGATCATGCCACTGCACTCCAGCCTAGGTGACAGATTGAGACTCAGTCTCAAAAAAAAAAAAAAAAAGAATTTTCTATAAGATTAAGCTGGGTATAATGAAAAGAAAATTATTTATAATAGCCTTTATAATTTTGGTCCCCTGGCCAGGCGCAGTGGCTGACACCTGTAATCCCAGCACTTTGGGAGGCTAAAGCAGGTGGATCACTTGAGCCCAGCAGTTCGAGATAAGCCTGGTCAACATAGTAAACCCTGTCTCTACTAAAAATACAAAAATATTAGCTGGTTGTTGTGGCACGTGCCTGTAGTCCCAAGCTCCTTGAGAGGCTGAGGCATGAGAATTGCTTAAACCCAGAAGGCGGAGGTTGCAGTGAGCCGAGATCACACCACCGCATTCCAGCCTGTGTGACATAGCAAGACTCCATGTCACTAAATAAATATATATAAATAAATAAATTTTGGTCCCCTATATTAAAACAAGGTTTTCTTAAGACATTGATTTGCTCTTAATAAAATTCCAAAGGTTTTAATTTTTAATTCTATAACCTGTTTCTTTTTGAAAACATCTCAGATTTATATCTCAGGATTTCAACTCCTGCTAAGACTCACTGCTTTCAGCTTTTTCTCCCTTTGAGAACGCATGAGATGATAACTCTGTCCTTCAACTTCTTTGCGAGCTCCAAAACCTTTTTTTCTCTGGTTCTAATTGCTGTTGTAACCTGATGCTAAAATGTTTATCTTGAAAGTCTAGAAAAGCAATGTCTTCCTCTAGTATAACTTGACTCTTTACTCTTGGCTGTCCTTGATATGTCTGAATTGTTCCATGTAACCAGGAAACTTATCATGCTGTTACTAAGAGTCATGGAGACATTATATGATAAGTGTATAATATAATGTTCACTCATGACCCTGAACACACTTTTCCTGTGTCTAAACAATTCTAATGCCCTCTTCATCAGGATTGACTTTCAGGTTATCTAAATAGGCTCCCATAAGGAGAAGCAATGACACTGCAGAAGATTTTCTCTGCCTGTTGGTGACTGGCCTAGATAACAAAGATTTTACATTTTATCAAGGTAATTCCTTTGTTGTGTTTATTAGGGTTTTGACAACTTGGAAAACTGAGCTTAAAAAGAAAAGTTTTTACATTCATGTAACTTTCTTTTCTTTTTTTTTGAGACGCAGTCTTGCTCTGTCGCCCAGGCTGGAGTGCAATGGTACAATCTAGACTCACGGCAACCTCAGTCTCCCAGGTTCAAGTGATTCTCCTGCCTCAGCCTCTCGTGTTGCTGGGATTACAGGCACGTGCCACCATGCCTGGCTAATTTTGGTATTTTTAGTAGAGACTGGGTTTCTCCATGTTGGCCAGGGTGATCACAAACTCCTGACCTCAGGTAATTCCCCACCTCGGCCATCCAAAGTGCTGGGATTACAGGCGTGAGCCACCGCGTCCAGCCAGCATCCATGTAACTTTTTATATTGCCTTCAAAGTCTTTGGTTAAGTGAATAACCATTATTTTACAATGACCTGTGATTCTGTTTTGACTAAACATTTTAAGCCTTTTAGTGTCTTTGATAAACATTCTCAAAATCCAATCCTAAATGAAGTATTATTGCTGTGGCTTATTATCAAAGCTATAAAACTAATCCCCAGCCAGGCACAGTGGCTCATGCCTGTAATCTCAGTACTTTTGGGAGGTCGAGGTGGGCAGATCACGAGGTCAGGAGTTTGAGACCAGCGTGGCCAAGAGGCCAGCCTGGTCAATATGGTGAAACCCCATCTCTACTAAAAATACAAAAATTAGCCGGGCGTGTTGGCTTGCACCTGTAATCCCAGCTACTCAGGAGGCTAAGGCAGAATAGCTTGAACCCAGGAGGCGGAGGCTGCAGGGAACCGAAATTGTGCCACCGCACTCCAGCCTGGGCAACAGAGAGAGACTCCATCTCAATACATAAATAAATAAAATAAATAAATAAATAAATAAACCCCACAAGATTGTAGAATCTTTTCACAGCTTTCAGTCAAACTAAAGGCACTCCAGTGTCACCACCTTCAGCCTAATAATCACATATACTGGAAGAGACATTGGTTAAAGGTCTTTCTTCGGCCCCTTTGAAAGGGTCCTTATGCTGTTACCTAATCTTTGTGCTGAGTTATAGGGTTTTGACTCCTGGGTACACATATCTCATCTGAAAAAGGCACTGACACCTGCTAAATCTTGAACGTGGACACCAGTATGTGATACCAAACTTAAGATAACCAAAGGCTTGTCTTCAGACCCAGGAGAAGGTGACAATCAGAACGAATCCTTTCATGAGACATAGGGCCAGAAATTAAAACTGTTCAATCCCTTTAGGTCCAGGGACTATCACAGAAGAGGTGGGCATGTGAGATTGGAAGGGCTGTTTTGAGGGATAAAATTAGTTCAGGCCCTCCAAATCAAGGATGGGCACACAGATGCCTAAACAGCTAATGGCTCAACATATGCAACTCATAGATAAGTCCATTCCGTAACCTTACCTTTTGACTTTTGGTTTTTGGCTCTTACATTGCTCAAAAGGTTTTTGTTTTTGTTTTTGTTTCGAGATGGAGTTTCACTCTTGCTGCTCAAGCTGGAGTGCAATGGCGCCATCTCAGCTCACCAAAACCTCCGCCTCGTGGGTTCAAGCGATTCTCCTGCCTCAGCCCCCCAAGTAGCTGGGATTACAGGCATGCACCTCCACACCCTCCTAATTTTGCATTTTTAGTAGAGACAGGGTTTCTCCATATTGGTCAGACTGGTCTCGAACTCCCGACCTCAGGTGATCCGTCTGCCTCGGCCTCCCAAAGTGCTGGGATTACAGGCATGAGCCACCGCACCTGGCCAGCTCAAAAGGTTTTTAAGGATTAATAAGTGCCTTCCCACTTCCATGCCCATCTGGCCTAGAATGTTTAATCAGCTATAAGCCTTTGGCTCTAAGTCCCTTGGCCATAGGGGTCCCACCAATGGACTGGATGGACCTGGGGCAGGTAGCCACACCATCCCAGCAATGGTATAAAACAAAATTGTAGCCATAGATACTGTCTCTGGCAAATTTTGACCCAAAAAGGGGTAATGGAAACTAAAAAGCAAAGTCCTAAGCCCCCCTCCACTGACTGAAGGGACCCCCTTGTGGCCAAGGGGACCTCACACACACAAAACCCTTAAAACTGAGATCCTGACCATGACAGGATGAGAGGTCAGACATTCCCCATTATACCCCTCCTTTTTTGGGGTCTAGACACAACTGACCAACATTAATGTTAAAATAAAGATCATAAAACTGACAGAACAGACTTTTTGTGACAATAAGGTCTCATGGATACCCCCAATGTTTTCAGCCTATTTTACAAGGACTTTTTTGAAATTTGGACTCACAATTCTAGACAATAGCACTTATAATTTATTTTAGAGTCAGGTTAGCAATTGTTTATTTTATTTTGAAATGGAGTTTCACTCTTGTTGCCCAGGCTACAGTGCCATGGCATGATCTCAGCTCACTGCAGCCTCTACCTCCCAGGTTCAAGCGATTCTCCAGACTCAGCTTCCTGAGTAACTGGGATTATAGGCGCCCATAACCATGCCCGGCTAGTTTTTTGTTTGTTTGTTTCTTTTTGTTGTTTGTATTTTTAGTACAGACAGGGTTTTGTCATGTTGGCCAGGCTGTTTTCAAACTCCTGGCCTCAGGCAATCCACCTGCCTCGGCCTCTCAAAGTGCTGAGATTACAGGCATAAGCCACCACGCCTGGCAAGTCTGGTTAGCAATTAAATGTGCCCCATGCTAAGACAGTGGATAGCAGCACTAATGTGTTCATGCTGCACCCCCGAAATCCCCAACCAGGCACTCATGAATACTTACAGGTTACTGCCAGGCAATTTCATCCCTCTAATCCTGACTATGGTCTGTGCCCGCTGCCAGCAGGATCTTCAGCCAATTCCCACCATATTAGTTCTCACCTCAGGACTGAGGTAGGATCAAGCTCAGGGGGGACTAAACTGTCCTTATAAACTTTATAAAATTAATAATGTAAGAAGAGAGAAGGGGAAACAAAAATAAACCAAGCTTGCAGCACATTCAACATTAATCATTAGGTAGCTTGCTCTCTGGCCTATTTCCACATTGTTTGTTGCCTATTGTGCGTGAATCAAGTAGATCCAAGCAGTTCCTAAGATTACAGTTCCCCTGAACTTCTCTGTCTACAGAGCAAGACATTTTCAGTGTCTTGCTTTGAATAATTAAGCTACATTAACTGCATAAGTACTTAAATGTAAAATTAAAATATGAGAAGGAAAGAAGTAAGTATAACAACTATAACAAGGAAAGATGTTATACTTACTTCTTTCCGCAAGAAAAGAAGTATAACAACTGTAACAACTTCAACATTATGAAACATTAAATTTTCCCTTTGAGATATCCTTTTAGGTCCTGGATACCAGTGGAACTACTGGTATCAGCTGATCTGAAGGATCCCACTGGGAGCTGACTTACCAAAGAATGCAGTTTCTTTTTCTTTCTTTCTTTCTTTTTTTTTTTTTTGAGATGGAGTTTTGCTCTGTCACCCAGGCTGGAGTGCAGTGGCATGATCTCAGCTCACTGCAACATCTGCCTCCCAGGTTCAAGCAATTCTCTTGCCTCAGCCTCCCAAGTAGCTGGGATTATAGGTATGTGCCACCACGCCCAGTTGATTTTTTATGTTTTTGGTAGAGACAAGGTTTCACCATGTTGGCCAACCTGGTCTCGAACTCCTGACCTCAAGTGATCAATCTGCCTCAGCTTCCCAAAGTGCTGGGATTACAGGTGTGAGCTACCACACCATACTAAAGAATGCAGTTTCTGCATCATAATGATTTCATCCCCCTTGTGCTGACCAATCGATTACCCCAATTTCTTTCTTTCTTTCTTTTTTTCTTTTTCTTGAGATGGAGTCTCCCTCTCTTGCTGGGGCTGGAGTGCAGTGGCAGTCTCAGCTTACTGCAACCTCTGCCTCCTAGGTTCAGAGGATTCTCCTGCCTCAGCCTCCGGAGCAGCTGGGATTACAAGTGTGTGCCACCATGCCCAACTAGTTTTGTATTTTTAGTAGAGACAGGGTTTCACCATGTTGGCCAGGCTGGTCTTGAACTCCTGACCTCAAGTGATCTGCCCACCTTGGCCTCCCAAAGTGCTGAGATTACAGGCGTGAGCCACCATGCCCAGGCTATTTTTAAGCCTCTCACCCTCCATGACCCTCAAAAACCCCAGCCCAGAATTCCTTGGGGGTGTGGATTTGAGGGTCTCCTCTCATCCCTCCCTCAGAGCCCTGCAATCATTAAACTCTTTCTGTGCTGCAAACCCTGCTGTCTCAGTGTAATTGGTCTGCTACTGCACAGTGGGCATATGAATCTGTTCTTATAACACTTCCACACACTTCCCCTCTCCACAGGCACAAACACATAAACCCACTCCTACAATGATTCATGAATATTTCAGGCTTTGCTGAAGATTGAGAGATCTAGGGGAGAAGAGGCCAGAATGGTTTGCCTCACTGAAAGCGAACAAGCTTGACACTAAACATGTGGCCTGTCTATTCAAAATGTCTTTCAGCTACCCCACCCCAGAGGAGTCTCCACTGGCCCTTCATTCCACAGGGTCTTTTACTCTATCACCCCAGCTTCTCCTATTGCCCCGCTTCTTTCTCTTCTTGTCTCACTCAGAGCAGTTTGCTCAGCATCTTTTGCTGCCTTGGTTCCTGCTCTCTGAACCTCACATTCAACCCAGGAAGATTCTCAAGGCATTTCTACCAAAGTGTCTTCCAGTAGCAAACTCACGATGCCTGCTGTTTGATCCATTTTTGTTTTTACTTCATTACACCTGAGAAGAGGGAATCCCAGTATTAGTTCTACCACAGGGATAAAGAGAGGGCCCTGAGGAGGGACCCGTAAGCCAGTCTTGGAGGGGGTATCAGTGAAAGGTTTACCAGAGGAAGAGACATCTGAAGGAGGAACAGGAGTTACCCAGGACAAGAAGGGAGATGGCACAACCCACGGAGGCTGGAAAATTTAGCACTGACAGAGTAGAACATGCACATAAGTAGTGAGGCTACAGCGTAAAGGGGCATACCAGGCACAGTGGCACATGACTGTAATCCCAGGACTTTGGGAGGCCAAGGTAGGTGGATCACCTGAGGTCAGGAGTTCAAGACCAGCCTGACCAACATAGTGAAACCTTGTCTCTATTAAATACAAAAAATTCGCCAGGTGTGGTGGCACATGCCTGTAATCCCAGCTACTTGGGAGGCTGAGGCAGGAGAATCACTGGAACCCGGGAGGCAGAAATCGTGCCATTGCACTCCAGCCTGGGCAACAAGAGCAAAACTCCATCTAAAAAAAGAAAGAAAGAGTAACAGGGCAGCCCACAAGTAGAGTGTATCAGCTAAGGGAGAGTCACTGCATTTAGAAAGCAATGTGGAGATGGTGAAGGATTTTGAAGGGTAATACAAGCAGATTCGCACTTTTTTTCTTTCTTTTCTTTTCTTTTCTTTTCTTTTTCTTTTTTTTTTTTTTTTTTTTTTGTTGGGGTGGTTGGGTTTTCCCTTTTTTGCCCAGGCGGGAGTGCACTGGCACAATCTTAGCTCACAGCAACCTCCACCTCCCAGGTTCAAGCGATTCTCCTGCCCCAGCCTCCTGGGTAACTGGGATTACAGGCGTGCGCCACCACTCCCCACTGACTTTGTATTTTTAGTACAGACAGGGTTTCACCATGTTGGCCAGGTTGGTCTCGAGCTCCTGACCTCAAGTGACCCACCCACCTCGGCCTCCCAAGGTGCTGAGATTACAGGAGTGAGTCATCACGCCCAGGCTACATGATTTTCTTTCTAAAAATCACTGCAAGAACTCCCTTGAGGTTGGAGGAGGGGAGAGATCCCGGAGGCAGAGTGCCGTGGACTGGGAAGGGAGATGCAGCTCCAGAGTACTGGCTGGAGATGGAGAGGAGGGGAAAAATTAGGCAGCTGTATCAGAGCTGGACTGGACACCACTTAGTGATTGACTGGAAGGGGTGCAGGGATGAGCCAGGAGCAAACAGGATCACAGTGAGGATTCAAGGGTCAAGATTGCAGCAGGTTTCACTGAAGGATAGTGTGGCCTTCTGCTGGGAAGTGGGGCATTTGGATACAGCTGATGAATTGATTCCCGCTAGTCCTCCCTTGATGGGCTCCCAACCTTCAGGATATTTGCTTCTCCCTATCTTTGTCAGCTGCAGTGGGGGACCACAACTCCCTGAGTTCTGCCCAGCTGCAGCTGGACAACTTTTGAACACTTCTGCTCCTGGCTGATGGCTGGTGGCCTGCGGTCTCCCACAGAGAGAACAGATTGAAGCAGCTGGCACTGCAGCCAGAGACAGATGCAGCTGAGCAGAGAGAAGAGGGCACAGAAGGCACTGTGATGAACTCGGAGCTGCTCGATGGTTGTGTGAGCCTAGGCAATTCAGTTACCTTCTCTAAGTCTTAGATTCTCTATCTACACTTTAATGATGGGGGAGAATACTTACTTCAGACATGTGTTTTAAGGATTTCACATAAAGCGGCCGGGCGCGGCAGCTCATGCTTGTAATCCTAGCACTTTGGGAGGCTGAGGTGGGCGGATCACAACGTCAAGAGATGGAGACCATCCTGGCCAACATGGTGAAACCTTGTCTCTACTAAAAATACAAAAATTAGCTAGGCGTGGTGGTGCATGCCTGTAATCCTAGCTACTTGGGAGGCTGAAGCAGGAGAATCACTTGAACCCTGGAGGCAGAGGTTGCCGTGAGCCGAGATCGCGCCACTGCACTCCAGCCTGGCAACAGAGTGAGACTCCATCTCAAAATAAAAAAGAAAACAAAAGACTTCACATAAACCATGTGGAAGTGATTCCTGAACTGTAAAATTCTTTAAGGGAAGTGAAAGGAACAAATATTTGTGGCTAGATGAACTGAGATTCTCCAGCGTACGCCCATCTCCTCTCAGGGAAGATCTGGGGATCACAGAGCTGATACATAGAAAAGTTTAGTTCATCTTGATGGACTCCGAGTCCCTTCAAAGTGAAAATAGGCTCTGAGAATAGGAGCATGTACTATTAGCACAATAATGTCAAGGTTAATATTTCACAACATGGAGAACCAAAGTCATTTTAATTGGAGGAATTTCATGTGACACTGGACTGTGTGATCCTCATAAGAAAATAATTCTTGTACAGACATTTGCCTAACATGAATCAGGAAAAAAGAGGGCTTAGTCATTACTGCCAGAGAAAAACCAAACTGAAGTCTGGTTTTTACCTTCTCCCATTCCCTTCATAAACAAGGAGGCGCAGGGGAAGAATCGCATGAGATGAACACCTCATTCAGACAGTGCGTGATGAGGTGAGGAGTCAAGCCCATGTCTATGTGTGTATGGAACCCAAGCCCTTCCCGCCATATCAGCAGGTGAGAGCCCCCTTTCAGCCTAGGCTGCCTCTGGTTCCCTTCCCGCACCAAACTTCCTCCCTCCTCCAGACACACAAGCCGCCGCCATCACCATCACCATCACCACACACAGCACGCAAGTTCCAACCCGATAGCTGAACTGGCCTTCCCTCCAGAAATGTGACAATACTGAACACCTTCCCAGGCCCTGCCTGATGCGGGCTTAGGAGAGGGGAGATCCTGCCCCTGCTGGAGGATCTTCCAGTGAGGTGAGGAGATAGCCCTAGAGGCATGTAACAGTGACCCCTCCGCAGAGACCCAACAGCCCTACCCACTCCATTTTGGAAAGCAGGTACCTGGGAAGAAGGAATGCACCCAGGAATTTCTAGGATGTCATGCCTGAGGAGCCCTGTGGGAGAGGGGGTATGCCAGAAGCATAGCAGGGAAGGGAGCAAAAAGAGGCTCCCTTGTTCCCCCATTAGCTCCACTCCATTAGGGGCCTTGAGCTGCTCTTCCCCCTGCCTGGCTGCCTGCTGTCTTGGGTGTGTCAGGGAACCAGCCACTGGAGACGATGAGTGTGGCTGGGGGAAGGCCCTAGAGTGACCGCTGGTAACCCCAGCTGCACGTGATGGTGGCCAGCTGCCAGCTGGCTCCTCCCAAAGCCTCCCAGCTGGCAACGGCTTTGAAGTCAGACAAGCCACGGCTCCTAGGCTGTCCCGAGGGGATGTAAGTCCAGGACCTACACACAAAGCACCCACCCAATGACAAGCTAAGTCTAGGCAGGTCCTCCTAAAGGTCCTGGCTCTCAGACCAGCTGCTGTAACTAGATCAGAAAAAAACAGAACATGCAAAGCTTACTCACTGCCAGCTGAAACAGTCAGAAGGACAGTTCACAAAGCCATTTCCCATCCATTATGTCATTTCATCTGCCCAGCAACCTAGAGGAGAGTTCTGCCGACCCTGACCCTGGGCACGCTGCTTAGCCTCTCTGTGCCTTTGTTACTGTCCTTGTGAAATGGGCAGCAATAAGAACACCTCTTCTGATTTCTAGCTGTTTGTCGATTTCCAGCCGTGTGTCTTGGGCAACGCATTTAACTTAATTGTGCTTCAATTTTCTCACACATCAAGTGGGGTTAAAAATAGAACCAACCTCATGGGATAGCTGGAAAATTAAGTAAGTTGATTCACCTAGAGCACTCAAAACAATGGCTGGCTGCATAGAAAGTGCTCCGTAAATGCTAGCAACTATTATTATTTCTGTGGTTATTATTAATCAGGGGATTGTTAGGAGGCTCAACAAAATAATAACAGCTGCCATATATTGTACATTGACCATGTTTCTGGCACTGGGTTCAGTCTTTTACGGGAATTACCTTGTACATAATGTTTAGTACATGCTGACTGCAGCACCTAATTCGTAGAGAGCCCTTAACAAACAGTAGCCACTATCATTATCTCCCTCATTCCACAGAGCAGCAAACAGCTCAGAGGCTTAATGATTTACCCCAAGTCCACAAAGCTAATAAGTAAGGAGAACTTAGACTTGAATCCAGGTCTTCTGAGAAACAGACTTCCATGATCCTTCAATTTTCACCTTCTTCTTGTCCCACCTTCCCCAGCCTGGCACTCAGCATTTGCACCATAGCTAAAGCTGGCTTCCCTTCATGAGACACATCTGCTGCTCAGTTGCAAGGTGCCCAGGCTTCTCTGCACAGGTCTCTTGTAGGCTGGGCATGGTGGCTCACGCCTGTAATCCCAGCACTTCGGGAGGAGGTGGGTGGATCACCTGAGGTCAGGAGTTAGAGACCAGCCTGGCCAACATGGCGAAACCCTGTCTCTACTAAAAATACAAAAAAATAGCTGGGCATGGTGGCAGGCACCTGTAATCCCAGGTACTTGGGAGGCTGAGGCAGGAGAATAGATTGAACCTGGGAGGCAGAGGTTGCAGTGAGCTGAGATCGCGCCATTGCACTCCAGCCTGGGTGACAGAGTGAGATGCCATCTAAAAAAAAAAAAAAGCTTCTGCAATTGTAATGACCACACTTGCCTCCAAATGACTTTTCTCCTTTAGGAGCCAGGAACCAGGCTCCAGCAGGCACAGAGGGGTGCAAGGCAATGAGACAGGGTCATAGATGTTCCCAGGGAGCAGACCCGACCCCAGTTCCAGCTCTGCCTTCTTTAGGAATAACATGGAATCACATATGCTCCTGGGGCTCATGACTGGCTCCAACTCCCGCTCTGTCCAGCTATCTAAATATCCCTCTGCTGCAATTCTGTGGTGGAGCCTTCCCTGAAAACAACTCCAAATCCTCCCTTAGTTGAGCAAAGTGAGTCCACAACCAGCAGCAGCCAGCTGAGGGGTGAGAGATGTTTCCCTGCACGTTACATACCAAAAGCAACGTTTTGCTGAAGACATGACTTCTGGACTGTGGGCAAGTCACTTCCCCATTCTGGGCCACAGTTTCCTCATGTGAAATGTTGAAAAAATAAGACTCATCCAGCAGGGCTGCTCTAAGGGTCAAATGAGAGAATGGATGTCAGAGCACAGGACCTGGCACCAGAAATACAGACAGGAGGAGTCCGCACACTGTACGGACTCCAGAAATGCTCACGGACCAGACGGAACTTGACAGCCCAGTGCATCAAGGTGGCTCACAGTCAACTGAGCACGAACACCTCAGGGGAGAGTATAAGGATGTGAGACCAAGATCCTCATTGAAGAATAAAAGCATTTGTCCAACACAGGGGGCTCTAACCTGGAAAAGGACATTCTCCCAGAAACTCTGCAAAACCCCACTTACCATAGAAGATGGAGAAGCTGTGTAGCAGAGTCACAAGATAGCAGCCATGGGGAGATGTGAACAGTTAGGTGACAAGGATGCAATGGAGCTGCCTTTGCATTTGAAGCTTGTTATTCACGAGCTGGTCCTTGCCAAGAAACAGGTGCACACTGAGGCAGACCAGAGTGGTGGTATGCTAGATCTGTCATGGATCGTGGCCCACAAGAGCCAATTGTTATGTTTTCAGAATGTTTGCAAATCAGTTATTAAATGTGACCATGGAAAGCCGGGTACAGTGGCTCATGCCTGTAATCCCAACACTTTGGGAGGCCGAGGCGGGTGGATCACCTGAGGTCAGGAGATCAAGACCAGCCTGGCCAACAAACCAAAACCCTGTCTCTACTAAAAATACAAAAATTAGCTGGGCGTGGTAGTGTGTGCCTGTAGTCCCAGCGACTTGGGATGCTGAGGCAGGAGAACTGCTTGAACCCGGGAGGCGGAGGTTGCAGTGAACTGAGATCACACCACTGTACTCCAGCCTAGGTGACAGAGCGAGACACTGTCTCAAAAAATATATATATATAAATAAATAAATGTGACCATGATTAAAATTATATAAACTTAAAATTAAGTGAATATTAAAATCAATGATAATAAACACTTAAAACTCATCACTTCCTTATTATACTGTATTTTACTACCATCTATGCTCTTAAAGTGATTTATATCTATTATAATAGTGTGATAGAAATGCTTGGCCGGGCACGGTAGCTCATGCCTGTAATCCCAGCACTTTGGGAAGCTGAGGTAGACCGATCACGAGGTTGGGAGTTTGAGACCAGCCTGGCCAACATAGTAAAACCCTGTCTCTAGTAAAAATACCAAAAAAATTAGCTGGTGTGGTGGCACAAGACTGTAGTCCCACCCACTCGGGAGGCTAAGGTGGAAGAATTTCTTGAATCTGGGAGGCAGAGGTTGCAGTGAGCCAGGACCACACCATTGCACGTCAGCCTGGGTGACAGAGTGAGACTCCATCTCAAAAAAAAAAAAAAAAAGGAAATGCTCAGTGCTATTACATTTTAACTTGAATCAGCCATAGACTATTTATACCACAGGAATGGGCAAACCTACAAATCATGATCCCTTGCCTGCCCTACAGAGTCACTTGTTAAACATTTATCAGCTCACCGCTAATGAAGAGCCTCTTCACTGCTCCAGTGCCTCCAAGGAAATGGGCTTTTATGAGACTCTGAGTCATGCTGTCCTGCATGCTTAGGTTGTGTTTTCTTTGTTAATTAAATTTCTGGCCACGACTTCATATTAAGAGCCCTTACAAGGCATTTAGGTCTAATAATCTCAGGATTAATCATTGAAAGGCACATTTCTGCCATGAGTCGAACAATATGGGGGGCTTCATGCAGCATGCTGCCCTTCACAGAGGGCAGGAAAGTTACACAAGAGGAGACCAATATAAACTTAAAGCCTTTCTTGTCTTCCCTAAACTTCAAAACATTCCGGTAGTGTTCAGTTCAACTAACCGTTATTTCATACTCATCACAGCCAAGGCACTGGGCCAGGAGGAGGATAAGGAAGACACATAGTCTATTCTCAGGAAGCTTGAAGTGTGGTGAGGTGAACACTCTCTATCACCATCACATTGAGACCTACACTGAACTCCCTATTTTAAATTATAATTTCCCTCAGCACTCCTAATCCCCTCCGTTTTGTTTTGTTTTGTTTTGGAGACAGAGTTTTGCTCTTGTGGTCCTGGCTAGAGTGCAATGGCGTGATCTCGGCTCACTGCAAACCTCCGCCCACTGGGTTCAAGCGATTCTCCTGCCTCAGCCTCCCAAGTAGCTGGGATTACAGACGTGCACCATGTCTGGCTAATTTTTGTATTTTTAGTAGAGATGGGGTTTCATCATGTTGGCCAGGCTGGTTTCGAACTCCTGGCCTCAAGTGACCTGCCTGCTTTGGCCTCCCAAAGTGCTGGGATTACAGGCGCGAGACACTGCACCCAGCCCTAATTCCCTCATTCTTATTTTCTCCCTAACCCTTGTCACCTTCTAACATGCTATATAATTTGCTTTTTCTAGTTATTTTTTTTTTCACTGTTGTTCTTTCCTCACTAGAATATCAGGTCCACAAAGACAAGGATTTTGGTGTGGCTTGTTCCTGTGCCTGGAATAGTTCTGGCCCAGAGTAGTCCATCAGTCAATTTTTTATATATTTACATGTAACATACTAGAAAAAACACCAAATTAAATCCTAATTCCTGTTCTACCACTTACTGTGTGACCCTGGGTAGGTAACTCTACCTCTTTGATCCTCCCATTCTCTCTTTTTTTTTTTAAACTTTATTTTATTTTATTTTATTATTTTTTGAGACGGAGTCTCACTCTGTCGCCCAGGCTGGAGTGCAGTGGCCAGATCTCAGCTCACTGCAAGCTCCGCCTCCCGGGTTTACGCCATTCTCCTGTCTCAGTCTCCCGAGTAGCTGGGACTACAGGCGCCCGCCACCGCGCCTGGCTAGTTTTTTGTATTTTTTAGTAGAGACGGGGTTTCACCATGTTAGCCAGGATGGTCTCGATCTCCTGACCTCGTGATCCGCCCGTCTCAGCCTCCCAAAGTGCCGGGATTACAGGCTTGAGCCACCGCACCCGGCCAATCCTTCCATTCTCATATGGTAAACTACACATTTGGACAAGGCTACAAACCAGACAATGGAAAACTCAAAATTCAATGTGCCTACTAGATATGACAATCATGGCATGTCTGCCACATGCATGGCCACATCTACTCTACAGGAAACTATGTTCTGCAGCCCCCAGCTCCAGGCAGCCATGCTCTGAACTCCACCATGGCCATCTGGCTTTCTCCAAACCTGTAACTCCTCCCTTCACCTCTATGTGATTGAAAACTATGTGAACACTTGACCCCATGGCAGACAGAGGCTTACAGTATAGCCCAGGGAAAGACCTGCCCTAATAAGGAAGCCTAGACCAACCCAATACTACTCTTAGAAATGTAAATTGGGAAATGCAGATAAAATCAGGCACTTTACAGAGGCTTAGGATGCAAGTTTGAGAGAGGCCAGAGAGGGCATGATTAGCAATTAAGCAAACCAAGCTAGAAGTCAGCAAATAGTATGAGGTAGAGAAAAGACAGAGTATACAAAGAGAAAATCAGCGTTTAGCAAGAAGAGAAGTGGGCAGACACAGAGAAGGAGACCTAAAGGACAATTTGTGTAACATTTCTTGGGCAGCACTTTAGGGAAACCCTTAAAGTCTGTTGCAGAGATCCTGGTGCTGGTCTACCCTCCACCTCCAGTGCCATGCAGTTTGGTCCTATTTTGCCTTCCCCTCTTAGATTTCCACAAGACTGCCTCCCTTTTGCCCACAGACATTTCTTGAGTCTCTATCCCTTGCAATGAAAAGAACCCAATTCAGAGATAGAGGG
This sequence comes from Theropithecus gelada, assembly GCF_003255815.1. Lineage (NCBI taxonomy): Eukaryota > Metazoa > Chordata > Mammalia > Primates > Cercopithecidae > Theropithecus > Theropithecus gelada. The sequence goes on along the minus strand of NC_037683.1, from coordinate 35,945,077 downwards.
TAAGGCCCACAGGCTATGCTTGATTGACTTATCTGTCCTAGGAACTCCTGCCAATGTCTTGTGTGATTGTTTATCCTCTTGTTCAGAGTTGCAGTGACACTGTTTCACAGTGTCCTTGCAAGATCTGTACAAGGAATAGGATAATTTGGAATGGAATAGGAGGAAAAAAGAACAAACGCTAAGTCCCACTCCTGCCAAGGTACACCACATCATCTTTGCTGCAACCTTGTAAGATAGGTATTATGTTCATCTTGAAGGGATAATTTTTTTTTGGTTGGGGGGGGACAGAGTTACTCTCTGTCGCCAGGCTGGAGTACAATGGCGTGATCTCGGCTCACCAAAACCTCTGCTTCCCAGGTTCAAGCAATTCTCCTGCCTCAGCCTCCCAAGTAGCTGGGATTACAGGTGCCCGCCACCATGCCGGCCTAATTTTTTGCATTTTTAGTAGAGACGGGGTTTCACCATCTTGGCCAGTCTAGTCTTGAACTCCTGACCTCATGATCTGCCCACCTTAGCCTCCCAAAGTGCTGGGATTAAGGTGTGAGCCACAGTGCCTAGATAAAATTTATTGTATTTCTTGTTTTTTTGTTTTGTTGTTGTTGTTGTTGTTGTCCTACTGGGAACCCTGAGATTCCACTGCAGTTCTCTTCTTGAAGTCCCAGTTTTGATCCAAAGCTCCAATATGGAATCGAAAATATGAGGAACACTTCAACAGTACTCTTCCTTTTTCTCTAGGGGTCCAGGAGAGACTAAAAGCTATCAAGGAATTTGACCTGGGGAACCCCAACAGAGCCAAGAAGGTCACCAGAGACTTTAGAAAATACAGGGACTTACTGCTCAGGACCCGTTTGAAGCCTAGACCTAAGAAGGATGATTTGATGCTGAGACTGCATGACATGCAGAGTGACTCAATCCAACAGAATGCTAAGTCTCAATGAGCTGTCGCCCTATTCTGCACTCGATGAATAACTCTGCAACACTCAGATGACTGTGACCTCCTGATGCCGTGCCTGCCCACAGATCACCAGTAGAAGCAAGAATGAACATTTGTGAAAAAATGAATCTGCATTGTCAATTGTCATCCTGGAGAGAAAATGACTTGATCTTCAGTGATAACAGGAATATTACTGACTTTCAGCCCCATCTCGTTTTTCTTCACTTTGTCTTACTCAGTGACCTAATATTGAGTCTACTGATGTCTTCACCTGCAAGAGCAGCCGCCTTCCCAAATCAGTTCCCACTCCTAACAGGAGCAGAGGCAATATCAGTAGTCTTTTTTTTTTTTTTTCCCGAGACAGTCTTGCTCTGTCATCCGGGCTGGAGTAAAGTGGCACAATCTTGCCTCACTGCAACCTCTGCCTCCTGGGTTCAAGCGATTCTCCTGCCTCAGCCTCCCAAGTAGCTGGGATTATAGGCACCTGCCACCATGCCCGGCTAATTTTTTGTATTTTTAGTAGAGACGGGGTCTCCCCGTGTTGGCCAGGTTGGTCAACTCCTGACTTTGTGATCCACCCGCCTCAGCCTCCCAAAGTGCTGGGATTACAGGCGTGAGTCACCGCGTCCAGTCGCCTTTTCTGTTCTCTTCCTTGATCTTAGGAGTTTAGGAAATGATCACACTCCCAGATGCAAGATCTGGTGTCCCACCCTCAAAACCAATGGACTCACAAGATCCCACCAACAGATCTGAATGATCTAGGACTTATAATGCAGGCTCTGAAGTTAGAGAGACTTAGAGTCAAATTTCAACTCTGCCACTTAACCTTGCACAAGACCAGTATCTCAATTAGGTTAGGATAGTGAACAATGCTAAATAAGAAAATTAATTTCTCAGCGGGGCGCGGTTGTTCACACCTGTAATCCCAGCACTTTGGAAGGCTGAGGCACAGATCATGAGGTAAGGAGTTCAAGACCAGTCTGGTCAACATGGTAAGACTCCATCTCTACTAAAATACAAAAATTAGCTGGGCTTCATGGCACATGCCTGTAATCCCAGCTACTCGGGAGGCTGAGGCAGGAGAATTGCTTGAACCCAGGAGGCGGAGGCTGCAGTGAGACCAGATGGCACCACTGCACTCCAGCTTGCGCGACAGAGTGAGACTCCATCTCAAAAAAAGAAAATTAATTTCTCATCACAATATATGTCCAACATAGGTTAGTGGAAGGCAGTGATCCATACTATTACTCAAGAACCCAGGCTGAAAAATGTTCCATCTTATAATGTCACCATCACAGCACATGGTGTTCAGGGATACTAAGACAGGGAAAGATGGGAGAAGGGCCAAGTTTGAGGTTTTAACCATCTCATCCCAGAAAGGATACAATGGCATTCCAGTTGTGGTCCATCGGCTAGAACTAGTCATGTAGCCCTGCCAACTTGCAAGGGCCTAAGAATCACCACCTTCCTTGTTACCAGAAAGTGAAGAACTGGATATGAGTAAATAATTTTACTGCAGCCAGGCACACAGAGTGTGATACTACTGTGCAGTTACTTTCATCCTTCAAGGTTCCTGCAGGTCCAATAGACCAAGGATTCATTAAGCTAAGGAAGGGCCCTGTTGTTTGTATAACCACTCATCAGAAGACTCCGTCCCCCATGTCACTCTCAACCTCAATGCCACTGCACAATGAACAGGCTCAGTTCACCAGCATGGGCTTATGCCCTAGGCTTTTCTTCCTAACCAGTCTTGCCCTATTGTCCTGCTTGATTTTTTTGGCCTCCCCCTCTCAGCTTGAGCTTTATCCTAATAAGAAACTTTGTAGGACGGAAAGCTTCATATCTTGTTCAGCTCTTGCCAGTTCTCCTTATGAGCAGCCAATCAATGTTTTAGCAGTGGAGCCATCTTGGATCCTCAAACCTCTTGGAGGTCAAAGGGTTAAACAATTCCCAGTCACAATGAATTTGCTGCCAAAGATACACTCACTCAGCCTTCCCAAGTGACTGAATACGTAAAAAAGGGTTATGTACAAAGATGTTTATTGAAACATTATTTGTAATAGCAAAATATTGGGAATAACCTAAATGTCCACCAAAGGAGAATGTTTATAAATATGAATCATCCACATGATGGATGTATAAGTTATGCCTGCCAAGTTCATCAGGGTAAACAGAAGAGACGAAATCAGATTACTTATTAGGATGGAGTTGATTTCCTAACCCAGTAGTTCACAGTGGGACCTGCTTTCATTTTGTTTGCTCTGCAGTTCTACTTTCTCAGATTTTATTGGTTCGTTTTGGGGCCATTCTATAGGCAGAATCTCCACGGGGCAGCCAGGGCCCAGCTCATGTGTAGTTGGGTAGCCTTTGCTACTGCACTGGTCCCCAATCCAATCATCTGTGATTAGCAGAGCGGCTAGCTCTCCTCGAAACTAGAGAAGGTTGCCCTGGCCTCTAATTCATTCTCCTTTAGTCAGTCTAATTCAGTGAAATATTATGTACCCTTTAAAAATGGTATTCACCAAAAGTTTTTAATGACCTGGAAAAGTATGCAGGAAATATTGTTAGGTTTTTAAAATTTATAAAATGGAATCTATACTCTGATATATGTTGTAATGTAAATGAATCTTAATGGCCGGGCGCGGTGGCTCACGCCTGTAATCCCAGCACTTGGGGAGGCCAAGGTGGGTGGATCACCTGAGGTCAGGAGTTCAAGACCAGACTGGTCAACATGGCAAAACCCCATCTATACTAACAATACAAAATTAGTGGGGTGTGGTGGTGGGAACCTATAATCCCAGCTACTCTGGAGGCTGAGACATGAGAATCACTTGAACCCAGGGAGCGGAGGTTGCAGTGAGCTGAGGTCACGCCACTTCACCCTAGCCTAGGCAAAAGAGTGAAATTCTGTCTCAAAAAAAAAATAAAAAATAAAAAGTAAATAAAAATAAATGAACCTTGAAGACATACTAAGTGAAATAAGAAATAAGCCAATCAAAAAAAGGGTAATATTTTATAATTCCACTTTCTTTTTTTTTTTTTTTTGAGACGGAGTCTCACTCTGTAGCCCAAGCTGGAGTGCTATGGTGTGATCTCAGCCTTCACTGCAACCTTCACCTCTGGGGCTCAAGCAATTCTCCTGCCTCAGCCTCCCAGGTAGCTGGGACTGGAGGCTTGCACCACCACACCCAGTTAATTTTATGTATTTTTAGTAGAGACAGGGTTTCACCATGTCACTCTGGGTGGTCTCGAACTCCTGAGCTCAGGCAATCTACCCTCCTCGGCCTCCCAAAGTGTTGGGATTACAGGTATGAGCCACCATGTCCGGCCATGATTCCACTTACATGAGGTGCCTGGAGTAGTCAAATCATAATGACAGAAAATAGAAAGGCAGTTGCCAGGGGCTGGAGGGAGAGGAAAATAGGGTTTAATGTTTAATGGGTATGGAGGTTCAGTTTTGCAAGATGAATAAAGTTCTGGAGATGAATGGATGGTGGTGATGGTTGCACAACAATGTGAATATACTTAATGCCACTGAACTGTACACTTAAAATGGCTGAAATGGTAAATTTTATGTTATTTTACCACAATTTAAAGAATTGAATCTATAGTTTCATCACAAATGTGTGAGTTTTTTTTTTTTTAAACAAATGTTTGAGTATATGTGTGTGCGTGTGTGTGTGTGTGTAACCATGCCTAGTGTTCTGCTTTTGGTAACGAGAGGAAGATGCTACAGTTTCTTCCCTAACGCTCTTCCTTTAGCTAGTGCAAGGGTTGACAAACTGTGGCCCTTCAGCCATATCCAGCTTCTCATCTGTTTTCGTAAATAAAGTTTTATTGAAACACAGTCATGCCCATTCATTTATGGATTGTCTGCTTTTGTCCAACAATTGCAGTCGAGTAGCTGCAATAGAGACAGTATAGTCCAGAAAGCCTGAAATATTTACTATCTGATCCTTCATACGAAAAGCTAGGCTGGGCATGGTGGCTCACGCCTGTGATCCCAGCACTTTGGCAGGCCGAAACAGGTGGATCACCTAAGGTCAGGAGTTCGAGACCAGCCCGGTCAACATGGCGAAACCTCATCTCTACTAAAAATATAAAAACTAGCTGAGTGTGGTGGCGCATGCCTGTAACCCCAGGTACTTGGGAGGGTGAGGCAGGAGAATTGCTTGAAGCTGGGATGTGGAGGTTGCAGTGAGCCGAGACTGCGCCACGGCACTCCAGCCTGGGTGACAGAATGAGACTCTGTCTCAAAAAAAAAAAAAAAAAAAAGAAAAGAAAGAAAGAAAAGAAGAAATTTGCTGAAGCTGGGTGTGATGGCTCACGCCTGAAATCTCAGCACTTTGGGAGGCCAAGCTGGGTGGATCGTCTGAGGTCAGGAGTTCGAGACCAGCCTGGCCAACATAGTGAAACCCCGTCTCTATTAAAAATACAAAAAATTATCTGGGCGTGGTAGCGTGCACCAGTAATCCTAGCTACTCAGGAAGCTGAGGCAGGAGAATCGCTTGAACCCGGAAGGCAGAGGTTGCAGTGAGCTGAGAGGATGCTACTGCCCTCTAGCCTTGGTGACAGAGTGAGAATCATCTCAAAAAAACAAAAAAGAAAGTTTGCCGTTCTCAGCTTTAGTGCATTGAGAGCACACGTGGAAACTAGAAGAATGATCAAAACTTTACTGTTTCAGTTCCCAGTTCTATATTTCAAGCCCGAGCCTATAGGCCTGGAGACTCCAGAGTTGGTGTCTCTTCTCTATATACTTGTTCTTCAACTTCTCAACAGGCTCAAAGTCTTCTATTTAGATGAGACACCCAATGGGGCTATCCCAGGCCCCAGAGGTGAGAAAGACAAAAGGAAAAAGAGGTTCTCATGGTGAGTCTGATTTGTTCTTTCTGGAGTGGCATTACCAAGAAAGACCTTCCTAAGGTACCTGAAACTTGGGAATGTACTAGAAAGTGGGGAGAGGGATCATGTTGTCACATTTGCAAACGCAGATTTTTTTTTTAAATCTGGAAGGACATGTACCAGTAAATTCATTATGATATCTTTTCTTTTTTTTTTTATGGAGATGGAGTCTCGCTCTGTTGCCCAGGCTGGAGTGCAGTGGTGCAATCTCGGCTGACCACAACCTCCACCTCCCGGGTTCAAACAATTCTCTTACCTTAGCCTCCCAACTAGCTGGGACTACAGGATCACGCTGCCACGCCCGTCTAATTTCTTGTATTCTAGTAGAGATGGGGTTTCACCATATTGCCCAGGTTGGTCTCAAACTCCTGAGCTCAGACAATCCGCCCACCTTGGCTTCTCAAAATGCTAGAATTATAGGTGTGAGCCACTGCGCCTGGCTGATTATGATATCTTTCAATTGTGGGATTACGAATAATTTTTAAGTTCTCCTCTATAATTTTTTATATTTTATGATGTGTTATAATGACTATACATTGCTTTTATATAATCAAAAGGTAAAGTTATTTTAATATTCCAAAAAATTATTATTAAAAAATCCCAGGAGCACACCAGGTTAAAATCCAGTGAGAATCACATGAGAAACATTTCAACGGGGTCAAAAATCTGGGTAATCCTTAGCTAATCTAAGTTTGTTCTCTTGACCTGAACTCTACTCAGAAACAGCTGAAATCTGATAAGCCCAATATTTTCCTGGCCTGCTCAGCCACATGACCCATAAATTTCGTTTGTCCAGGCACTCCCTGCTCTCCTGGGAATTCCTGTGCCTTCTACAACTTTAAAAGCAGCATTTAAGCTGCTGCGTACCTTTTTGGTCAAAGGTTCTCTTTTCTTTCCCTTTATTTATTTATTTTTTTTTTTGAGACGGAGTCTCGCTCTGTCGCCCAGGCTGGAGCGCAGTGGCCGGATCTCAGCTCACTGCAAGCTCTGCCTCCCGGGTTTACGCCATTCTCCTGCCTCAGCCTCCCGAGTAGCTGGGACTACAGGCGCCTGCCACCTCGGCCAGCTAGTTTTTTGTATTTTTTTAGTAGAGACAGCGTTTCACCGTGTTAGCCAGGATGGTCTCGATCTCCTGACCTCGTGATTCGCCCGTCTCGGCCTCCCAAAATGCTGGGATTACAGGCTTGAGCCACCGCGCCCGGCCCCCCTTTTTTTTTTTTTTTTTTTTTGTTTTTTTTTGCTCTGTGCCCCAGGCTGGAGTGCAGTGGCGCGATCTCGGCTCACTGCAAGCTCCGCCCCCCCCGGGTTCACGCCATTCTCCTGCCTCAGCCTCCGGAGTAGCTGGGACTACAGGCGCCCGCCACCTCGCCCGGCTAATTTTCTTGTATTTTTAGTAGAGACGGGGTTTCGCCGTGTTAGCCAGGATGGTCTCGATCTCCTGACCTCGTGATCCGCCCGTCTTGGCCTCCCAAAGTGCTGGGATTACAGGCTTGAGCCACCGCGCCCGGCCCCTTTTTTTTTTTTTGAGACAAAGTTTCACTCTTGTTGCCCAGGCTGGAGGGCAGTGGCTCCATCTCCACTCACTGCAATCTCTGCCTCACAGGTTCAAGCGATTCTCCAGCCTTGGGCTCCCGAAAAACTGGGATTATAGGCGCCCGCCATCATACCTGGTTAATTTTTTGTATTTTTAGTAGAGATGGCGTTTCATCATATTGGCCAGGCTGGTCTCGAACTCCTGACCTCAGCTGATTCACCCACCTCGGCCTCCCAAAGTGCTGGGATTACAGACATGAGCCACCGCGCCTGGCCAAAGATTATCTTTTCAAAGGCCATAGACATTGGTTCTGCAGAGTAGTAAGTCAGACCTGGATTAGGCTTTGCTACCTACCTGAGTTAGGATTAAGTATTAAAATTTTGTCTCTTAAGGGGAGGTAACCCTATCTATGAGAGAAGAAGGGATTCTCTGCTATTCTGCTCACTTACCTCTTACTCTCCCAAGGGGACTAAAAACTAATCTGAATTGTATACAGTGACTGAGTCTTTCTGTTAGTGATGAGGATTTCAGGTTCTCCACTGACCATTCACAGAGAAAGTGTACAGACTTGGCCAACCTTTTATGTTATTGTCATGATGTCTGTCCTTTGTCCACAAGGAAATTTCTTGTGAGGGATGTATGTAGCTTTTTAAAATCTTCTTGCCATGTTTTTTAGAAATAGATTGGGAGGCAGGTTTGCCCTAAGCAGTTCCCAGCTTACTTTCCCCTTTTGCTCCCCACATTCAACATTTCCCAAGATCCATTCCATACATGTTGCCCTGGTTCCAGTTAGCCAGCATCTACAATTCTTTTATATGTACGTTATTTCTTCATGGAGCTAGTAGATTGAGTAGATTGGTGATTCTCTTCTCCTGCTCCTCTTCCCCGGAGCAAAAGTGGCCTGAGAAGCAGGCCTTTCCTGGATACGGAAGGAGGGCAGCCATCTTGCACTCATTCCTTGATTTCCTGCCAAATAGCTGGTCAGAGTGGTGGCATCCTAAGATTTGTGTTTAAATTTAGGGAGAGGAGGCAGGTCAGGCACGGTGGCTCACACCTGTAATCCCAGCACTTTGGGAGGCCAAGGCGGGCAGATCATGAGGTCAGGAGATCAAGACCATCCTGGCTAACACGGTGAAACCCCGTCTCTACCAAAAATACAAAAAATTCGCTGGGCGTGGTGGTGGGCGCCTGTAATCCCAGCTATTCGGGAGGCTGAGGCAGAAGAATGGCGTGAACCTGGGAGGCGGAGCTTGCAGTGAGCCGAGATCCTGCCAGTCCAGCCTGGGTGACAGAGCGAGACTCCGTCTCAAAACAAAACAAAACAAAAAAATTAGGGAGAGGAAAAAAGACTTCAAAGGCCTTGCCCTGCCTGTATCACAAGGATCTGTACTAGGTTTTTGGCATAAGCTGAGATATTTTCTTTATGTTATAGAATCAAGACATGCTTACAAAATTTCAGACAATGTCACCTTAATCTATTAACCCTCACCACTACTCCTTATATTACCTAACCCAACAGAGGTACAGAGAAGACTAAATAAAACTAAATGGGAAACAGTAGCTAAAGAGCCAGGTACATAGTAGAGGCTTAGTATCAGGGAACTTTTTCTTTCTCTCCTCCTCCTTCTTCATCCTGATCTGAGGGGCCCTTTATCTAATAACTATAGAGTTTATAACACTGAATTATAAACACCTAATTTACTAGATTATGAGTGCCTAAGAGGACCAAGCTGTATTTGTTTTTTGTTTTGTTTTGTTTTGTTTTTTCGAGACAGATTCTCACTCTGTAGCCCAGGCTAGAGTGCAGAGTCGCAATCTCAGCTCACTGCAACTTCTGCCTCCTGGGTTCAAGTGAGTCTCCTGTTTCAGCCTCCCAAAGTTGGAATTACAGGCGCCCGCCATCATGCCGGGCTGATTTTTGTATTTTTAGTAGAGACGGGGTTTCACCATGTTAGCTGGGCTGATCTTGAACTGCTGACCTTGTGATCCACCCTCCTAGGCCTCCCAAAGTGTTGGGATTACAGGCATGAGCCACCTTGCCTGGCCCCCAAGCTATATTTTTCTTATTCACCATTTAGTTCTCAGAGCCAACTCCTGGTGTCCTTGCCAGCACATTCACTACTAAGTCTAGAGATAGTGCTCCCACATTAGTAAATTTCACCTTGCACCCTTATACTTCACCTCCCCTGATTCAGCATTCCCCAAGAAACACTCCACACATGTTGCCCTGGTTCCAGTTAGCCAGTTCCTAGAATTCTTTGGTATGTACATTATTTTCTCGTGGAGCGCAAACTGTATTTTTTTTTTTCCCCTCAGGCTCTGATGCAGCTTGTCCCTAATTTATCGGACTTAGGGTAATGAGGGCAGGTAAGAGCAGATCTTAAGGAGTACAAGTATCATCTTGCAAGGAACCTGCCTATGGAGAGTTTTTTAAAGAGCTCTAGTCAAGGGGAGACTGCTTTCCCCCTAACAAGAGTGAAGGAACTGATAGGAATCTGGAGTTGCAAGATTCTTAGGTTCATGCACTCAAATGTTCCCATCCCAGGTGTTAGTTCCTGCTCCTTTTCTATTAGGGCCCTGAGTTTGCATGAATCTAGTGAGGCTTTACATTTTGTCTTCTCCATAACTCAGTCATTCTTAAATCCTGATTTACAGCATTGTCTGCCCTGGGGCTGCAGGAGTTGAGGTTCTCCTTAAAGCTACCATAAAGTCCTTTTGACTTTCACAACATACTTGAATTAATTGTTGTTTGACCAGAATCTGTCATTTACTGCCAGCACAGTGGCTCACATCTGTAATCCCAGCACTTTGGGAGGCTGAGGCAGGTGGATCACTTGAGGACAGGAGTTCAAGACCAGCCTGGCCAACATGGTGAAACCCTGTCTCTACTAAAAATACAAAAATTAGCTGGGCGTGGTGGTGTGCGCCTGTAATCTCAGCTGTTTAGGAGGCTGAGGCAGGAGAATCGCTTAAACCCGTAAGGTGGAGGTTGCAGTAAGCCGAGTTTGCGCCACTGCACTCCAGCCTGGGCGACAGACCTAGACTCCATCTCAAAAAAAAAAAAAAAAAAAAGCATCTGTCATTTACCTTCATGATTTCTGAAGAACATAATAAAGTCATAATAAAAGAACATAATAAAAGTAATAATAAAAGTAATAATAAAAGTCAAAAATTTCCACAATTCTCATAAAGGAAAAAAAAAAATCCTATTATGCCTATACCATCAGATGCCTTAGCTAGCTCATAATCCAATGCTTCCCCCTCCACTCACACCCCATTCTAATCCACTGCTAGTGAGAGTCTTAGCAATTGTTATACCCCAGCATGCCAGGGTTATCACTACCATGCCAACCACCACCAGTGGGGTGATTGGCAAGTGAACCAGTTCCCGAGTCCAGCCTAAGAGTCAGCTTTCAAGGGTCACTCCCGGTACTAACTGTCTTGAAAATGCCTTTGCAAAAATTTTAACAGTGAGAAAGTTATGACAGTGAAAGAGATCTGATCTAACCAATTTCCATCTTGCCTTTAAACCTCCAAACTGCGCTAAATCATCCCTGAGCTTAGCGCAAGCTAACTTTGGGGGACATTTAGTTTACAGTTTAAATGATAATAACCCTTCCCCAAAACTAAACTGCTTTTTCTTTTTTTTTTTTAAGACAGAGTCTTGCTCTGTTACCCAAGCTGGAGTGCAGTGACACAATTCGGCTCACTGAAACCTCCACCTCCCGGGTTCAAGCGATTCTCCTGCCTCAGTCTCCTGAGTAGCTGGGATTACAGGTGCCTGCCACCACACCCAGCTAATTTTTCTATTTTTAGTAGAGATGGAGTTTCGCCATGTTGGCCAGGCTGGTCTTGAACTCCTGACCTCGTGATCCACCCGTCTCGGCCTCCCAAAGTGCTGGGATTACAGGCGTGAGCCACTGCACCTGGCCACTAAATTGCTTTTGTAAAGCTAATGAAAGAAGACCACCAGGTTAGGAGGATGAGGAACCTGAATTTTGCTAAGACGCAGACATAAATGGATGACCAGCCATTATTCCAGAGATCACAAGATTTGCAACTCCTCCAGTTACTCCTGTGGATAAATAACATTACTGTTGTAGAACCTACGATTGGTCTTTTGAAATGTCTTTTCAGGTTTTTGCATTTCTGATCAATGATTCCACCTGGCCCCACCAACCAGTCCTGTGGCCACAGCCAGAAGCGAACTCCCTGGCCTGCCAAACTATCCCTGAAAAACCCTAGCCTCTGAATTTGGGGGAAAATTGCTTTGACTAATGACTGTCTCCCATGTGGCCTGGCCAGCCTTATGTCTATTAAACTCTTTCTTTATTGCAATGCCTTGGTCTAAATGAATTAGTTTTGTCTGTGTAGTGAGCAGGGAAATGCATTAGTAGTTACAGTCTCAGCCTGGGCTCCCCATCAAAAGTAGATCCTACAACAAGATCCCCGTCAAAAGTAGATCCTACAACAAGATCCCCGTCAAAAGTAGATCTTACAACAAGATCCCCGTCAAAAGTAGATCCTACAACAAGAGCTCAAAGAGTAAGAAACTGGAGGGAAAGAAGCAGAAAGAGGAAGAGCCCACACATTATCAAGTTGGTCACCATTGGTCACCACTTTGAATAACTGGCCCTTCTGAAGCATATAGACTGTAATCCAGAATTATCTTCCCAGGAGAGAGAAACAGGGACGTGAGCGCTTACCTATTAGCTCCCATGCCCCCATTGTCATGGGCTGCCTCATGGAGTGTTAATTCCCATCTCCAGGAGGTGCAGGTGTAAGAGTCAGGCAGACTTCCCTGGTGGGTGGGTAAGTGGGAAGTGGGGCAAGAAAACAAGACATGTTCAGTGCAACTGAGTCCAGGTACTGTCAGGCTACACTTGTGTAAAGCTGGTTGCCAAAGCAATGACATAAAAGGTGGGCCAAGTCTGCACACTTTCTCTGTAAATGGTCAGCTAGTAATTATTTTAAGCTTTGCAGGCTATGTAAGGTCTCTTTCATGTATTCTTTTTTCTTATTTTACAATTCTTTAAAAATTTGAAAAAAAAAATTCTTACTGTGTGGCCTTAAGAAAATGAGCCACAGCCAGATTTGCCCAGTGGACTACACTTTGCCACTTCCTAAGCAAGAAGATGTGAAGCCTCCTCTGGGTAGAGAGGTCTTCCTTGACCTTATTTATGAGTGCACCTACCCCTCACTACTCTCAATCCCCCTTCTTGCTTGATTTTTCTCTTTAGCATTTATCATTCTCTAAAATGTTATATAATTTACATATGTATTTAGTATATTGTCTGGGTTATTCAACAGAATGCTAGCTGTACGCATGCATGCATGCCTTTTTTTTTTTTTTTTTTGAGACAGTCTTATTCTGTTGCCCCGGCTGGAGTGCAATGGTACAATCTCAGCTCACTGCAACCTCTGCTTCCTGGGTTCAAGTGATTCTCCCGCCTCAGCCTCCAGAGTAGCTGGGATTACAGGCACCCACCATCATGCCTGGCTAATTTTTTTTGTATTTTTGTAGAGATGGGGTTTCACTGTGTTAGCCAGGCTGGTCTTGAACTCCTGACCTCAGGTGATTCACCTGCCTCGGCCTGCCGAAGTGCTGGGATTACAGGCATCAGCCATCATGCCCAGCCAGATTCAAAGATTTTCTGATTGGCAATTAGTTGAAAGAGTTTATCAAAAGACCTGGAATCAATAGAAAGGAGTGTCTCGATGAAGATAAGGGTCTGTGGAGATCAAGATTCTTATTATGCAGATGAAGCCTTCAGGTAGCAGGCTTCAGAGAGATGAATTGCAAATATCTCTTATCAGACTTAAAAAGGGGCCAGACCCTTAGTTCATTCTCTTCTGGATCAGGGAAGCAATCTAGAAAGGGAAGGGGAGATTTTCCCCACAAGAGACAGCTTTACAGGGCCATTTCAAAATTTGTCAAAGAAATATACTTTGAGGTAAAATACTTCGATTTCTTTCAAGGTCTGCTATGTGTCATGTTGGTATCTTATTGCTACAAAGAGTCTCTTTTGTCAGTCTTAAGGTGGCTGTTTTAATGTTAATGCTGGTCACCTGTGCCAGAATTCCACCGGGAGGAAGGTATAATAAGGCATGTCTGACCACCCATTTCCATCACGGCCTGAACTAATGTTTCGGGACTACTTTAGAATGCCCTTGGCTGAGAGGACAGGTCCTTTCAGTTGGTTGGGGAGGTCTTAGAATTTTATTTTTGGTTTACAGCAGTGTGAACCTCAAATACCTGAGACAGGTCTCAGTCAATTTAGGAAGTTTATTTTGCCAAAATTAAGGATGTACGTCTGTGACACAGCCTCACGAAGTTCTGATGATATGCACCCAAGGTGATTGGGGCACAGCTTGGTTTTATACATTTTAGGGAGACATGAGACATCAATCAATATAGGTATCATGTTCATTGGTTCCTCTGGAAAGGCAGGAAAACTCGAAGCAGGATGGGGGCTTCCAGGTCATACGTAGGTAAGAGAAATGGTTTCAGTCTTTTAAGTTTCTGATTAGTCAGCCTTTCTAAAGAAGGCAATCAGATATGCATTTATCTCAGTGAGCAGAGGGATGACTTTGAGTTCTGTTTGTCCTTTGTCCACAAGGAAATTCCTTGTGAGGAAGGTATGTAGGTTTTTTTTTTTTTTGAGACAGAGTCTTGCTCCATGGCCCAGGCTGGAGTGCAGTGGCATGACCTCAGCTTACTACAACCTCCGCCTTCCATATTCCAGTGATTCTCCTGCCTCAGCCTCCCGAGTAGCTGGGATTACAGGTGCACACCACCATACCCAGCTAATTTTCGTATTTTTAGTAGAGATGAGGTTTCTCCATGTTGGCCAGGCTGGTCTCGAACTCCTGACCTCAATTGATCTGCCCGCCTTGGCCTCCCGAAGTGCTGGAATCACAGGCACTTGACTGCATGTAGTTTTTTTTGTTGTTTTTATTTTGAGATGGAGTCTCACTCTGTTGCCCAGGGTGCAATGGTACGATCTTGGCTCACTGCAACTTCCGCCTCCACAGCCGGCCCCCATGCAGCTTTGTTGTTTTTTTTTTTAAATCTTAGTAGCTATCTTTTTAAGGAATAGAATGGAAGGCAGATTTGCCCTAAGCAGTTACCAGCTTGACTTTTCCCTTTGGCTTAGTTATTTGGGGCCCTAAGATTTATTTTCCTTTCACACTGGTCACAGCACAGGGAGACAGAGTTACTACTCCAATCAGTCTCTCCAAAAATTTGGAGGCTAGGGCTTTTCAAGGACGGTTTGGTGGATCTCTTCTAGGTAGGGCCACAAGGACCAGTTGGTGGGGGTCGATGGGTCTGGGTGAAGCCATTGGTTGTCAGAAATGCAAAATCCTGAAAAGACATCCCAAAAGGCCAATCTTAGGTTCTACGATAGTGATATTATCTGCAGGAGTAATTGAGGAGTTGCACATCTTGTGACCTCCAGAATAATGGCTGGTAATCATTTACGTTGTAAACCAAAAATAAAATTAGAAGACCCTCTGCAACCATCTGAGTGGACTCAGCCAAGGCACTCTAAAATTTAACCTGAAAGACTGGTTCAGGCCATGATGGGAAATGGGGGTGGGACACGCCTCAATATATCCCTCCAGCGTTAACATCAACACAGACCTTAAGTCTGATGAGAAACTTTTAAAGTCTATTCTCTCTAAAGCCTAGAGAGGCATTCTGCATGATAAAACCTAGGTCTCCACAATCCCTGTCTTAACCCAGACGCTCTTTTCTACTGATAATAACTTTCTCAACCAATTGCCCATCACAACAGAATATATATATTTTTAAAATTATACTTTAAGTTTTAGGGCACATGTGCACAACGTGCAGGTTTGTTACATATGTATATATGTGCCATGCTGGTGTGCTGCACCCATTAACTTGTCATTTATATTAGGTATTTCTCCTAATGCTATCCCTGCCCCAGCCCCCCACTCTATGACAAGCCCTGGTGTATGATGTTCCCCACCCTGTGTCCAAATGTTCTCATTGTTCAATTCCCATCTATGAGTCAGAACATGTGATGTTTGGTTTTCTGTCCTTGTGCTTGCTGAGAATTATGGTTTCCAGCTTCATCCATGTCCCTACAAAGGACGTTAACTCATCCTTGTTTATGGCTGCATAGTATTCCATGGTGTATATGTGTCACATTTTCTTAATCCAGTCTATTACTGATGGCCATTTGGGTTGGTTCCAAGTCTTTTATTGTAAATAGTGCCGCAATAAACATACGTGTGCATGTGTCTTTATAGTAGCATGATTTATAATCCTTTGGGTATATACCCAGTAATGGGATGGCTGGGTCAAATGGTATTTCTAGTTCTAGATCCTTTAGGAATTGCCACACTGTCTTCCACAATGGTGGAACTAGTTTACAATCCCACCAACAGTGTAAAAGCGTTCCCATTTCTCCACATCCTCTCCAGCACCTGTTGTTTCCTGACTTTTTGATGATCGCCATTCTAACTGGTCTGAGATGGTATCTCATTGTGGTTTTGATTTGCATTTCTCTGATGACCAGTGATGAGCATTTTTGCATGTGTCTGTTGGCTGCATAAATGTTTTCTTTTGAGAAGCGTCTGTTCATATCCTTTGCCCACTTTTTGATGTGGTTTTTTTTTTTCTTGTAAATTTGTTTGAGTTCTTTGTAGATTCTGGATATTAGCCCTTTGTCAGATGGGTAGATTGCAAAAATTTTCTCCCATTCTGTAGGTTGCCTGTTCACTCGGATGGTAGTTTCCTTTGCCATGCAGAGGCTCTTCAGTTTAATTAGATCCCATTTGTCTATTTTGGCTTTTGTTGCCATTGCTTTTGGTGTTTTATTCATGAAGTCCTTGCCCATGCCTATGTCCTGAATGGTATTGCCTAGGTTTTCTTCTAGAGTTTTTATGGTTTTAGATATAACATTTAAGTCTCTAATCCATCTTGAATTAATTTTAGTATAAGGTGTAAGGAAGGGATCCAGTTTCAGCTTTCTACATATGACTAGCCAGTTTTCCCAGCATCATTTATTAAAAAGGGAATCCTTTCCCCATTTCTTGTTTCTCTCAGGTTTGTCAAAGATCACATGGTTATAGACGTGTGGTATTGTTTCTGAGGCCTCTGTTCTGTTCCATTGGTCTCTATCTCTGTTTTGGCACCAGTACCATGCTGCTTTGGTTACTGGAGCCTTGTAGTATAGTTTGAAGTCAGGTAGCGTGATGCCTCCAGCTTTGTTCTTTTTGCTTAGGATTATCTTGGCTATGCAGGCTCTTTTTGGGTTCCATATGAACTTTAAAGTAGTTTTTTCCAATTCTGTGAAGAAAGTCATTGGTAGCTTGATGGGGATGGCATTGAATCTATAAATTACCTTGGGCAGTATGGCCATTTTCACAATATTGATTCTTCTTATCCATGAGCATGGAATATTCTTCCATTTGTTCATGTCCTCTTTTATTTCACTGAGCAGTGGTCTGTAGCTCTCCTTGAAGAGGTCCTTCACATCCCTTGTAAGTTGGATTCCTAGGTATTTTATTTGCTTTGTAACAATTGTGAATGGGAGTTCACTCATGATTTGGCTGTCCGTTTGTCTGTTCTTGGTGTATAGGAATGCTTGTGATTTTTTCACATTGATTTTGTATCCCAAGACTTTGCTGAAGTTGCTTATCAGCTTAAGGAGATTTTGGGCTGAGATAATGGGATTTTCTAAATATACAATCATGTCATCTGCAAACAGGGACAATTTGACTTCTTCTTTTCCTAACTGAATACCCTTGATTTCTTTCTCTTGCCTGATTGCCCTGGCCAGAACTTCCAACACTATGTTGATTAGGAGTGGTGAGAGAGGGCATCCCTGTCTTGTGCCAGTTTTCAAAGGGAGTGCTTCCAGTTTTTGCCCATTTAGTATGATATTGGTTGTGGGTTTGTAATAAATACCTCTTATTATTTTGAGATAGGTCCCATCAATACCTAGTTTATGGAGAGCTTTTAGCATGAAGAGCTGTTGAATTTTGTCAAAGACCTTTTCTGCATCTATTGAGATAATCATGTGGTTTTTGTCGTTGGTTCTGTTTATGTGATGGAGTACGTTTATTGATCTGCATATGTTGAATCAGCCTTGCATCCAGGGATGAAGCAGACTTGATTGTGGTGGATAAGCTTTTTGATGTGCTGCTGGATTTTGTTTGCCAGTATTTTATTGAGGATTTTCACATCAATGTTCATCAGAGATATTGATCTAAAATTCTCTTTTTTTGTTGTGTCTCTACCAGCCTTTGGTATCAGGATGATACTGGCCTCATAAAATGAATTAGGGAGGATTCCCTCTTTTTCTATTGATTGGAATAATTTCAGAAGGAATGGTACCAGCTCCTCCTTGTACCTCTGGTAGAATTCAGCTGTGAATCCATCTGGTCCTGGACTTTTTTTCGTTGGTAGGCTATTAATTATTGCCTCAATTTCAGAGCCTACTATTTGGTCTATTCAGGGATTCAACTTCTTCCTGGTTTAGTCTTGGAAGAGTGTAAGTGTCCAGGAAATTATCCATTTCTTCTAGATTTTCTAGTTTATTTGCGTAGAGGTGTTTACAGTATTCTCTGATGGTAGTTTGTATTTCTGTGGGGTCGGTGGTGATATCCCCTTTATCATTTGTTATTACGTCTATTTGATTCTTCTCTCTTTTCTTCTTTATTAGTCTTGCTAGCAGTCTGTCAATTTTGTTGATCTTTTCAAAAAACCAACTCCTGGATTCATTGATTTTTTGGAGGGTTTTTTATGTCTCTATCTCCTTCAGTTCTGCTCTGATCTTAGTTATTTCTTGCCTTCTGCTAGCTTTCGAATGTGTTTGCTCTTGCTTCTCTAGTTCTTTTAATTGTGATGTTAGAGTGTCAATTTTAGATCTTTCCTGCTTTCTCTTGTGGGCATTTAGTGCTATAAATTTCCCTCTACACACTGCTTTAAATGTGTCCCAGAGATTCTGGTATGTTGTATCTTTGTTCTCATTGGTTTCAAAGAACATCTTTATTTCTGCCTTCATTTCGTTATGTACCCAGTAGTCATTCAGGAGCAGGTTGTTCAGTTTCCATGTAGTTGAGCGGTTTTGATTGAGTTTCTTAGTCCTGAGTTCTAGTTTGATTGCACTGTGGTCTGAGAGACAGTTTGTTATAATTTCTGTTCTTGTACATTTGCTGAGGAGTGCTTTACTTCCAATTATGTGGTCAATTTTGGAATAAGTGTGATGTGGTGCTGAGAAGAATGTATATTCTGTTGATTTGGGGTGGAGAGTTCTATAGATGTCTATTAGGTCTGCTTGCTGCAGAGATGAGTTCAATTCCTGGATATCCTTGTTAACTTTCTGTCTCGTTGATCTGTCTAATGTTGACAGTGGAGTGTTGAAGTCTCCCATTATTATTGTATGGGAGTCTAAGTCTCTTTGTAAGTCTCTAAGGACTTGCTTTATGAATCTGGGTGCTCCTGTATTGGCTGCACATATATATTTAGGATAGTTAGCTCTTCCTGTTGAATTGATCCCTTTACCATTATGTAATGGCCTTCTTTGTCTCTTTTGATCTTTGATGGTTTAAAGTCTATTGTATCAGAGACTAGTATTGCAACCCCTGCTTTTTTTTGTTCTCCATTTGCTTGGTAAATCTTCCTCCATCCCTTTACTTTGAGCCTATGTATGTCTCTGCATGTGAGATGGGTCTTGACTCTTTATCCAGTTTGCCAGTCTGTGTCTTTTAATTGGAGCATTTAGTCCATTTACATTTAAGGTTAATATTGTTATGTGTGAACTTGATCCTGCCATTATGATATTAACTGGTTATTTTGCTCGTTAGTTGATGCAGTTTCTTCCTAGCCTGGATGGTCTTTACATTTTGGCATGTTTTTGCAATGGCTGGTACCGGTTGTTCCTTTCCATGTTTAGTGCTTCCTTCAGGGTCTCTTGTAAGGTAGGCCTAGTGGTGACAAAATCTCTAAGCATTTGCTTATCTGTAAAGGATTTTATTTCTCCTTCACTTATGAAACTTAGTTTGGCTGGATATGAAATTCTGGGTTTAAAATGCTTTTCTTTAAGAATGTTGAATATTGGCCCCCACTCTCTTCTGGCTTGTAGAGTTTCTGCCGAGAGATCTGCTGTTAGTCTGATGGGCTTCCCTTTGTGGGTAACCCAACCTTTTTCTCTGGCTGCCCTTAAGATTTTTTTCCTTCATTTCAACTTTGGTGAATCTGGCAATTATGTGTCTTGGAGTTGCTCTTCTCGAGGAGTATCTTTGTGGCATTCTCTGTATTTCCTGGATTTGAATGTTGGCCTGCCCTACTAGGTTGGGGAAGTTCTCCTGGATGATATCCTGAAGAGTGTTTTCCAACTTGGTTCCATTTTTCCCCTCACTCTCAGGCACCCCAATCAGACGTAGATTTGGTCTTTTTACATAATCCCATACTTCTTGCAGGCTTTGTTCATTTCTTTTTCTTCTTTTTTCTTTTGGTTTCTCTTCTCACTTCATTTCATTCATTTGATCCTCAATCGCTGATACTCTTTCTTCCAGTTGATCGAGTCGGTTACTGAAGCTTGTGCATTTGTCACGTATTTCTCGTGTCATGGTTTTCATCTCTTTCATTTCGTTTATGACCTTCTCTGCATTAATTACTCTAGCTATCAATTCTTCCACTTTTTTTTCAAGATTTTTAGTTTCTTTGCGCTGGGTACGTAATTCCTCCTTTAGCTCTAAGAAGTTTGATGGACTAAAGCCTTCTTCTCTCATCTCGTCAAAGTCATTCTCCGTCCAGCTTTGATCCGTTGCTGGCGATGAGCTGCGCTCCTTTGCCGGGGGAGATGTGCTCTTATTTTTTGAATTTCCAGCTTTTCTGCCCTGCTTTTTCCCCATCTTTGTGGTTTTATCTGCCTCCGGTCTTTGATGATGGTGATGTACTGATGGGGTTTTGGTGTAGGTGTCCTTCCGGTTTGATAGTTTTCCTTCTAACAGTCAGGACCCTCAGCTGTAGGTCTGTTGGAGATTGCTTGAGGTCCACTCCAGACCCTGTTTGCCTCGGTATCAGCAGCAGAGGCTGCAGAAGATAGAATATTGCTGAACAGCGAGTGTACCTGTCTGATTCTTGCTTTGGAAGCTTCCTCTCAGGGGTGTACTCCACCCTGTGAGGTGTGGGGTGTCAGACTGCCCCTAGTGGGGGATGTCTCCCAGTTAGGCTACTCAGGGGTCAGGGACCCACTTGAACAGGCAGTCTGTCCCTTCTCAGATCTCAACCTCCATGTTGGGAGATCCACTGCTCTCTTCAAAGCTGTCAGACAGAGTCGTTTGCATCTGCAGAGGTTTCTGCTGCTTTTGTAGTTGTTTAGTTGTGCCCTGTCCCCAGAGGTGGAGTCTACAGAGACAGACAGGTTTCCTTGAGTTGCTGTGAGCTCCACCCAGTTTGAGCTTCCCAGCGGCTTTGTTTACCTACTTAAGCCTCAGCAATGGCGGGCGCCCCTCCCCCAGCCTCACTGCTGCCTTGCAGTTAGATCGCAGACTGCTGTGCTAGCAATGAGGGAGGCTCCGTGGGCGTGGGACTCTCCCGGCCAGGTGTGGGATACCATCTCCTGGTGTGCCCGTTTGCTTAAAGTGCAGTATTGGGGTGGGAGTTACCCGATTTTCCAGGTGTTGTGTGTCTCAGTTCCCCTGGCTAGGAAAAGGGATTCCCTTCCCCCTTGCGCTTCCCAGGTGAGGCGATGCCTCGCCCTGCTTCAGCTCTCGCTGGTCGGGCTGCAGCAGCTGACCAGCACCGATTGTCTGGCACTCCCTAGTGAGATGAACCCAGTACCTCAGTTGAAAATGCCGAAATCACCGGTCTTCTGTGTCGCTCATGCTGGGAGTTGGAGACTGGAGCTGCTCCTATTCAGCCATCTTGCTCCGCCCCCTCTAAAGTGTGTTTTATCAGAGACTAGGATTCCAACCCCTGCTTTTTTTGCTTTCCATTTGCTTGGTGGATCTTCCTCCATCCCTTTATTTTGAGCCAATGTGTGTCTCTGCACGTGAGATGGGCCTCCTGAATACAGCATACTTATGGGTCTTGACTCTTTATCCAATTTGTCAGTCTGTGTCTTTTAATTGGGGCACTTAGCCCATTTACATTTAAGGTTAATATTGTTATGTGTGATATTTCATCCTGTCATTATGATATTCGCTGGTTATTTTGCCCGTTAATTGATGCAGTTTCTTCATAGCATCGATGGTCTTTACAATTTGGCATGTGTTTTGCAGTGGCTGGTACCAGTTGTTCCTTTCCATGTTTAGTGCTTCCTTCAGGAGCTCTTGTAAGGTAGGCCTAGTGGTGACAAAATCTCTCAGCATTTGCTTGTCTGTAAAGGATTTTATTTCTCCCTCACTTATGAAGCTTAGTGTGACTGGATATGAAATTCTGGCTTGAAAATTCTTTTCTTTAAGAATGTTAAATATTGGCCCCCACTCTCTTCTGGCTTGTAGAGCTTCTGCCAAGAGATCTGCTGTTAGTCTGATGGGCTTCCCTTTGTGGGTAACCCGACCTTTCTCTCTGGTTGCCTTTAATACTTTTTCCTTCATTTCAACCTTGATGAATCTGACAATTATGTGTCTTGGGGTTGCTCTTCTCGAGGAGTATCTTTTTGGCGTTCTCTGTATTTCCTGAATTTGAATGTTGGCCTGCCTTGCTGCCTTGCTGGATTGGGGAAGTTCTCCTGAATAATATCCTGAAGAGTGTTTTCCAACTTGGTTCCATTCTCCCCGTCACTTTCAGGTACACCAGTCACATGTAGGTTTGGTCTTTTCACATAGTCCCATATTTCTCAGAGGCTTTGTTCATCTCTTTTTACTCTTTTTTCTCTAACCTTCTCACTTTATTTCATTAATTTGATCTTCAGTCACTGATACCCTTTCTTCCACTTGATTGAATCGGCTATTGAAGCTTGTGTATGCATCACAAAGTTCTCATGCCATGGTTTTCAGCTGCATCAGGTCATTTGAGGTCTTCTCTACACTGTTTATTCTAGTTAGCCATTCATCAAATCTTTTTTCAAGGTTTTTAGTTTC